>NW_027456758.1:72500-157240 GCF_040206685.1 Ascaphus truei | reverse complement strand
ATTATATGCTGTTCCCCTTTTAAGACTGCTAATTTAGGAACGGAGTGAGCCAGCACCCTGATTTTTTATGTGCAATCCCCCCCCCCCCAGTACACACATATTAAAAATATAACTTTGTCATAAGGGAAACATATATTTTTGATAAAGTGCCTTCTGTTGCAGTTAACATGTACAGGCAGGATGCTGTTTTTTTTCTGCCTGCCTTTGTAAGGCATTAGGGATAGGGAACAAATGTTATGCATCCATGAAAGACCCCCCCCCCCCCCCCCCCCGGTTGGGAGATGCCGATGCGTCTAGTAGATGAAAGACTCCAGAGTCTTACAGTGTCACTTAATCAGGATGTTTCTGAGTAGCAGATCCTGTTACTCATCCTAGATATTTCACACCTTGGGACCAAACTCCAGACATTGCGTCCCCAGAAATGAGTGGCCCCTTTTTACTTAGCAGTGCTACCAAGCTGCTTAGTGAGCATGCTCAGAGTTACCTGGGTTGGCTGGAGGATTTGCCCATGTGACATGGCAGGTTCTGATAGGAGGAAGATAATTCCTTGGCAATGGGATGAGGCTAAAGTATCTCTTCACAGGCCCTTGTCCTTAAAAAGGCCTGTACCCCTCATTCCTGGGTTGTTGCTGTTGCTGTTACCTGATTTCTTCAAGCGGATAAGACCTGAGTACCGCGGCTACGATTCCAGAACGCAAGGGGTTAAAAACATCGCAACAAGGAAACTTGCCCTGCTTCAGGATTTCGTTAGCCCTGGGGATCCAGCAAATCCCAGAGAACCAGAAAGGACTTTGCACATTCACAGAAGGATTGGACTAGCTATTTATTTGGCAATTTGCAAATGGACTACAGTTTAAAGGACAATCTTCTGGTGCTTTGCACCTTTCTGGACATTATCCTCTGTTTCTCTACCCGTGAGTGTAATTATTAAGTTTATTCTGCAGTTGTCGTGTGTTTGCCTATCAAGGGAATAAATCTCAGTTTATTTTGCTCAACCTGTTCTGCTCAATCAGGACCCACGAAATATAAATGTGTTATTAAGCGGGTCTCCCGTCACACCGCCCATGGTCTTTCCCCCTGCTGCTCACTGCAGACCACGGAACTCGGCTGCACGCGCGCCAGCCTGGCAGACGCGCGTGCAGCGGGCCCCTAGCCTAAGGCTGGGATTATGGTGTATGTGTTCGCTGCGCTCGCGCAGGAACAGTGCTGCCTGCGCAAGTGCCGGTAAAGGAGCGCGACGAAGCGGCAGCGTTCTAGGCTTACAAGAAAATTTGTGTTTTCAGGCGGCTGCCGCGTGACGTCGGCGCACGTGAGCCGGTTCAGCCAATGAGGGTGAACCAGTTTCGTGAGGCGTCCGCCACGCCCCGCGTCTACAATCTCCTGCAGTCAAGTTCACAAATCACTTGGACTGCAGGAGTGCGCGCGGCGGCGGCGGCCGAAGGCTGTTTACGGACTCAGGCTCCTTGCATTACACACACAGACCTTCGTGGGGAGAGGGGGGGTTACATGCAGACCTGGGGGGGCGCTAACACACCAACCCGTGGGGGATCACACACCGACCCGCAGGGGGAAGAGGAGGGAGGGGGTATCACACAGACCTGCGGGGGGAGGGGGGGTTACAAGCAGACCTGTGGGGGGGAAAGGGGATACACGCAGACCTGTGGGGGGGGAAGGGGTATGGGGGATACACGCAGACCTGTGGGGGGAAGGGGGATGGGGGATACACGCAGACCTGTGGGGGGGGGGAAGGGTATGGGGGATACACGCAGACCTGTGGGGGGAAGGGGTATGGGGGATACACGCAGACCTGTGGGGGGGAAGGGGGATGGGGGATACACGCAGACCTGTGGGGGGGATGGGGGATACACGGAGACCTGTGGGGGGGAAGGGGTATGGGGGATACACGGAGACCTGTGGGGGGGAAGGGGTATGGGGGATACACGCAGACCTGTGGTGGGGGGGGAAGGGGTATGGGGGATACACGCAGACCTGTGGGGGGGGGGAAGGGGGATGGGGGATACACGCAGACCTGTGGGGGGGAAGGGGATGGGGGATACACGCAGACCTGTGGGGGGAGAAGGGGTATGGGGGATACACGCAGACCTGTGGGGGGGGAAGGGGTATGGGGGATACACGCAGACCTGTGGTGGGGGGGAAGGGGTATGGGGGATACACGCAGACCTGTGGGGGGAGAGGGGAGAGGTTAAACATCAATCCTACCAGTATCCCCCCTCACCTTGTGCAGCCGGCGCCTGAGTATCCCCCCTCACCTTGTGCAGCCGGCGCCTGAGTATCCCCCCTCACCTTGTGCAGCCGGCGCCTGAGTATCCCCCCTCAACTTGTGCAGCCGGCGCCTGAGTATCCCCCCTCACCTTGTGCAGCCGGCGCCTGAGTATCCCCCCTCACCTTGTGCAGCCGGCGCCTGAGTATCCCCCCTCACCTTGTGCAGCCGGCGCCTGAGTATCCCCCCTCACCTTGTGCAGCCGGCGCCTGAGTATCCCCCCTCACCTTGTGCAGCCGGCGCACCAGACCCTCGTTATACTCTTGGCTCCCCTCGATCATGCCAGTCAGGGGGTTGGAGAACCATTCCTTGAACTCGCGGTGAGATTGGAAGACACGAGGCATCAGGAAATGCATGAGAGACCACAGTTCCATCAGGGAGTTCTGCAGGGGCGTCCCGGTGAGAAGCAGCCGCCTCTGACTGGGGGGAGGGGGAGAGAGTCAGTGCGGCCCCTGTGACTGAGGGGGTGGGGGGGGGGGGGGGGGAGGAGAGTCAGTGCGGCCCCTGTGACTGAGGGGGGGGGGGGGAGGAGAGTCAGTGCGGCCCCTGTGACTGTGGGGGGGGGGGGAGGGGGAGAGAGTCAGTGCGGCCCCTGTGACCGAGGGGGGGGGGGGGAGGAGAGTCAGTGCGGCCCCTGTGACTGTGGGGGGGGGGGGGGAGGGGGAGAGAGTCAGTGCGGCCCCTGTGATTGAGGGGGGGGGGGGGGAGGAGAATCAGTGCTGCCCCTGTGACTGAGGGGGGGGGGTGGTGGTGGAGAATCAGTGCGACGCCTCTGACTGAGGGGGGGAGGGGGGGAGTGCAGCCCCTCTGGCAGAGGGGGAAGTGGGGAGTGTCAGTGCAGCCCCTCTGGCAGGGGGGGTGCGGGGGGGGGGGGAGTGGGGAGGGTCAGCGCAGCAGTGCATCCCCTCTGGCAGGGGGGGGGGGGGGGGGTCGGGAGTCAGTACAACCCCTGAGGGGGGGAGAGAGTAAGTGCCCCCCGCCCCACCACCTGTTGAAGTTGAGCAGACTCTGCCAGCGCTGGGACTTGAAGTTCTTTATGTTCTGGGCCTCGTCCAGGATGAGATAGCGCCAGTTCTTCCTGCGGAACGCCTGGTGGTCCTGCAGCACCAGCTTGTACGAGGTGATGCACACGTGGAAAGCGTTCCCTTCGTCCAGCCCTGGGGGAGAGAAAGCGGTCACAACGCGCCCATACCTTTCATTAAATATACACCTGTGCCATCTCTCCCTCCCACGCACACGCGCACACGCACACACACACTCTCCCTCCCACGCACACACACACTCTCCCCCCCGCCACACACACACCTCCCCCCCCCCCCCCCCACACACACACACACACACCCCCGTGCCACACACACACACACACCCCGTCCCGCAAACACACACACACACCCCCCCGTCCCACACAACTCCCCCGCCACACACACACACAACTCCCCCCCGCCACACACACACACAACTCCCCCCGCCACACACACACACCTGTCCCCCACACACACCCCCGTCCCCCCCCCCCCCACACACACACACACACACACACTCTCTCTCTCTCTCTCTCCCCCCGCCACACACACACCTCCCCCCGCCACACACACACACACACACACACACACACACACACACACACACACACACACACCCGTGCCACACACACACACACCCCCGTCCCGCAAACACACACACCCCCCCGTCCCACACAACTCCCCCAGCCACACACACACACACACAACTCCCCCCGCCACACACACACACACACACAACTCCCCTCGCCACACACACACACACCCCCCCCACACCGCCATCCCCCCTACACACACCTGCCCCTCTCCCCCCACACACACATACACCTGCCCCTCTCCCCCACCACCTCCTCATGCATCTCAAACACCGACCAATCCCCCGCAATAACCTTCCCCGTTGCCCCACCCCCCCACACCCTAGACGAGCCCCCCTCGCTCACACTGCCCCTCGCATATATCTCCCCCCTCGCTCACACTGCCCCTGCATATATCACCCCCCTCGCTCACACTGCCCCCCGCATATATCTCCCCCCTCGCTCACACTGCCCCCGCATATATCTCCCCCCTCGCTCACACTGCCGCCGCATATATCTCCCCCCTCGCTCACACTGCCCCCAGCATATATCTCCCCCCTCGCTCACACTGCCCCCACATATATCTCCCCCCACGCTCACACTGCCCCCCGCATATATCTCCCCCCTCGCATACATCTCCCCCCTCGCTCACACTGCCCCCGCATATATCTCCCCCGCATATATCTCCCCCCTCGCATATATCTCCCCCTCGCTCACACTAGCCCCCCACATATATCTCCCCCCACGCTCACACTGCCCCCGCATATATCTCCCCCCATGCTCACACTGCCCCCCGCATATATCTCCCCCCGCATATATCTCCCCCACGCATATATCTCCCCCTCGCATATATCTCCCCCCTCGCATATATCTCCCCCCTCGCTCACACTAGCCCCCCACATATATCTCCCCCCTCGCTCACACTGCCCCCGCATATATCTCCCCCCTCGCTCACACTGCCCCCGCATATACCTCCCCCCCTCGCTCACACTGCTCCCTGCATATATCTCCCCCCTCGCTCACACTGCCCCCGCATATATCTCCCCCCTCGCTCACACTGCCCCCGCATATATCTCCCCCCTCGCTCACACTGCCCCCGCATATATCTCCCCCCTCGCTCACACTGCCCCCGCATATATCTCCCCCCTCGCTCACACTGCCCCCGCATATATCTCCCCCCTCGCTCACACTGTCCCCGGCATATATCTCACCCCTCGCTCACACTGCCCCCGCATATATCTCCCCCCTCGCTCACTGCCCCCGCATATATCTCCCCCCTCGCTCACACTGCCCCCCGCATATATCTGCCCCCTCGCTCACACTAGCCCCCCACATATATCTCCCCCCACGCTCACACTGCCCCCAGCATATATCTCCCCCCCTCGCTCACACTGCCCCCGCATATATCTCCCCCCTCGCTCACACTGCCCCCCGCATATATCTCCCCCCTTGCTCACACTGCCCCCCACATATATCTCCCCCCTCGCTCACACTGCCCCCGCATATATCTCCCCCCTCGCTCACTGCCCCCGCATATATCTCCCCCCTCGCTCACACTGCCCCCGCATATATCTCCCCCCTCGCTCACACTGCCCCCGCATATATCTCCCCCCTCGCTCACACTGCCCCCCGCATATATCTCCCCCTCGCTCACACTGCCCCCGCATATATCTCCCCCCTCGCTCACACTGCCCCCGCATATATCTCCCCCCTCGCTCACACTGCCCCCCGCATATATCTCCCCCCTCGCTCACACTGCCCCCCGCATATATCTCCCCCCTCGCTCACACTGCCCCCAGCATATATCTCCCCCCTCGCTCACACTGCCCCCGCATATATCTCCCCCCTCGCTCACACTGCCCCCGCATATATCTCCCCCCTCGCTCACACTGCCCCCCGCATATATCTCCCCCTCGCTCACACTAGCCCCCCACATATCTCTCCCCCCTCGCTCACACTGCCCCCAGCATATATCTCCCCCCCTCGCTCACACTGCCCCCCGCATATATCTCCCCCCTCGCTCACACTGCCCCCCCGCAAATATCTCCCCCCTTGCTCACACTGCCCCCCGCATATATCTCCCCCCTCGCCCTTCACCACTAGCCCCCCACATATATCTCACCCCACGCTCACACTAGCCCCCCACATATCTCCCCCCTCGCTCACACTGCCCCGCATATATCTCCCCCCTCGCTCACACTGCCCCCGCATATATCTCCCCCCTCGCTCACACTGCCCCCAGCATATATCTCCCCCCTCGCTCACACTGCCCCCCGCATATATCTCCCCCCTCGCTCACACTGCTCCCGCATATATCTCCCCCCTCGCTCACACTGCCCCCCGCATATATCTCTGTGACGGGAGACGCGCTTAATAACACATTTATATTTCGTGGGTCCTGATTGAGCAGAACAGGTTGAGCAAAATAAACTGAGATTTATTCCCTTGATCGGCAAACACACGACAACTGCAGAATAAACTTAATAATTACACTCACGGGTAGAGAAACAGAGGATAATGTCCAGAAAGGTGCAAAGCACCAGAAGCTTGTCCTTTAAAATGTAGTCCTTTTGCAAATTGCCAAATAAATAGCCTCAGTCCAATCCTTCTGTGCATGTGCAAAGTCCTTTCTGGTTCTCTGGGATTGGTCTGGATCCCCAGGGCTAACGAAATCCTGAAGCAGGGCAAGTTTCCTTGTTGCGATGTTTTTTAACCCCTTGCGTTCTGGAATCGTAGCCACAGCAACAACCGCAACACAGCAACAACCCAGGAATGAGGGGTACCAGGCCTTTTTAAGGACAAGGGCCTGTGAAGTGTTACATTAGCCTCATCCCATTGGCAAGGAATTATCTTCCTGCTATCAGAACCTGCCAGGTCACATGGGCAAATCCTACAGCCAGCTCAGGTAACTCTGAGCATGCTCAGTAAGCAGCATGGAAGCACTGCTAAGTAAAAAGGGGCCATTCATTTCTGGGGACGCAATGTCTGGAGTTTGGTCCCAAGGTGTGAAATAGCCAGGATGAGTAACAGGACCTGCTACTCAGAAACATCCTGATTAAGTGACACTTTAAGAATCTGGGGTCTTTCATGTATGCATAACATTTGGTCCTTAATGCATTACAAAGGCAGGCAGAAAAAAATAGTATCCTGCCTGTACATATTAACTGCAACAGAAAGGCACTTTATCAAAATATGTTTCCCTTATGACAAAGTTATATTTTTAATATGTGTGTACTTGGGGGATTACACTGAGGCGGCACCCCAAAAATCAGGGTGCTGGCTCACTCCGTTCCTAAATTAGCAGTCTTAAAAGGGGAACAGCATATAATATTAACCCCTTCATCCCCAATACGAAATAGGGGTAACCAGCCGAGCCCGCTGCCTTTATTAATGCGCTGATTAACCCCCATTTTCGCCACACCTCCCCCACTCAAAGCCAAGGTTTGCCCTGGCCACCTCCTCTGGTGGTTGGGCTGACCTGAGGGTTTTTGAAGTCATTAGGTCTTGGGGATTGTCCTGCCGGAGAGGCCATCAGCGTTCCCATGCTCACCGCCTTTCTGGTGCTGAATGGTGACGTCACATTCTTGCAAGGCCAGGCTCCAGCGCAGGAGCTTGGCATTCTCTCCCGACACCCTCTGCAACCAACTTAGGGGGTTATGGTCAGTGATAACAGTGAAGTGTCTGCCATACAGAGAGGGCTGTAGCTTCTTTAGCGCCCATACTATGGCCAGACACTCCTTCTCAATAGTGGCATATGCCCCTTCTCTGGGCAGCCGCTTGCGGCCCAGAAACATCATTGGAGGTTCCCTGACCTCCTCCCCCACCTGGCTGAGCACAGCACCAATGCCAAAGTCTGAGGCATCAGTCTGCTCCAGAAACTTTTTGGAATAATCTGGAGCGGCCAGTATAGGAGCGCTGGATAGGGCAGTCTTCAAAGCCTGAAATGCTTTTTCCCAGGCTGGAGACCAGACTACCAGCACAGACTGTCGCTTCTGGGTCAAGTCAGTCAGGGGTTTGGCAATGGCACTATACTGGGGAACAAACTCCCTATAGTAGCCTGCAGTGCCTAGAAACGCCATGCCCTGCTTCTTGGTTTTGGGAGTGGGCCACTGCACTACTGCCTCTACCTTAGCTGGTTCTGGCTTGAGGTGCCCTCCACCCACCCTATGCCCTAGGTATAAGACTTCAGCCATCCCCACTAAGCACTTGGTGGGTTTTAAGGTGAGACCTGCCTCTGTAATCCTGGCTAGCACCGCAGCTACATGAATTAAGTGTGATTCCCAGGAGTTACTGAACACAGCAATATCATCCAGATAAGCCCTTGCAAACCCTTGCATGCCCTCTAGCAAACAATTGACCAGGCATTGGAAGGTAGCCGGTGCATTCTTCATCCCAAATGGCATCACTAAGAACTCATAGAGGCCACTTGGGGTGATGAAAGCCGACTTCTCCCTAGCCTCCTGGGTCAAAGGGATCAGCCAGTACCCTTTACTGAGATCCCTGGTGGTCAGATACCTTGCCCCCGCGAGTTCATCCAGCAACTCATCCATGCGGGGCATGGGGTAGGCATCTGAAACCGTCCCTGCATTGAGCTGCCGGTAGTCCACATAGAACCAGGTGGTCCCATCCTTCTTAGGCACTAGGACTACCGGACAAGCCCAAGGGCTCTGGGATGGTACAATTACCCCTAGGGCCAGCATCTCCTCCATCTCCCTCTCTATACTGCCCTTCACCTCTGCTGACACTCTATAAGCGTGCTTATGCAGAGGTCTCAGATCCCCTGTAAGCACTGGGTGCTCCGTGATGTGTGTCCTCCCTGGCTTGTCTGTGAACAGAGCCCTATACTGCTCCAGCATAGCCCTGGCATCTGCTCTCTGCCTGACACTCAGCTGAGATCCTATCTCCACCTGCTCTATGGTACCTCTCTGCCTAGCTTCCCCTAGGAGATCTGGCAGAGCTATGTCCTCCTTGAGCATATTGATGTGAAAGACTTTGGTCCTCCCTGTCTCCCTGTATGTCCCCACATACCTCTGCACTCTCTCTGGTGCCCTCCTGACCAGGCGGTGGGAGGTAGCCAGAGCATTCCTCATCCTGAATGGCACCCTGACAAACTCACAGAGGCCATTCTGAAGGCTGAAGACTGACTCCCCCTTTGCCTTCCTCTCTACACTGTCTGCCACCTCTGCTGATACTCCATAGGTATTCTTATGCAGAGGATGCAGATCCCCTGGGAGCACAGGCTCATCTGTACTATGTGCCCTGCCCAGCTTGTCTGAGAACAGGACCCTAGGCTGCTCTACCCTAGCCCCGGCTTCTGCCCCTGCCTGCCCACCTCCCAGGGCCCCTAGCTCAACTAGGACCCCCCTAGGAAACCCTATCCTACCTAAGAGGCCTGGCACTCCCTGAGCTACTTCCTGAAACATGTTCCCCATTCCTGGTAACAGGTTCAGGAGCATCTGCACATAATCACCCGCTTTACCCTCTGGCTGGCAGGCGTCCCAGGGGTGGCCAAAGTCTGCCACTGCCCCTGCTGCCTCCGGCCAGAAGTAAGGCTGCAACAGCTGGGTTCTTATGTGAGTGACCCCCTGATGCCCCACTAGTGGACTGGGGAAGGTTACCTGCAACACTTGCTGCCTACCCTCCCTGGGTCCCACTAACCGTCTTCTACCTGTCCAGCCCCTGGATAACCCGGTAGAACCTGGCTCCCTACCCCAGAGCCCGCGGTGCCACAGCCTGTGGTCTGACCCCCCGCTTTCCCAGGACTCGGACGCACGCAGACCCATACCTTCTAACCTTTCACCGCATCCCTATCTGCTGTCCCTAATTCTAACCACCCACCCCTAGTCTCCAAGTCAGGGGTAACAGGGACAGGTAAAGGGAACAGTAAGTCAGTCACTGGTCGCGACTCAGTAGTCTGGCTTACCTGTCTGGTCTCCGCAGAGGCCACTGGAACCGTTGGTCCCAAATGCAGGGGGACAGAGGTTGATTCTGCTGTGATTCCTGATGACAGGCTCTTAGGAATCGCCGCAACAGCAGGCAATTCCGCAGCAACCACACAGATCACAGGCTCCAGGTTATTGCTAAGGCGCACCTCAGCAGTTTCCCTGGACAAAACCCCCACCTCCCTCATGCCATGATTGCACCCCCATCCAAAATGATCTGGGCACCCTGTAAGGACCGCGGCCCTCCATCAGGCATGGTTCTTTGCACCCCGGTGCCCGGGAGCAAATCTTCTGGCTGCACCAGAATAACAGCAGCACCCAAATCTGGCAAGCTCCCTGCTTGCCGGTCACCAAAGGTAACCCTCCGTGGGTGCCTGCTCAGGACATCAGCAGGCTGCATCTCGACTGACGCACTTGGACATCCTCTGCTCACTGCTGCTGGCTCTGAGGTGACAAAAGCAGAATCTGCCTGGGACATCCCTCTTGGTTGTGGCTCCATGGCTGTGCTGTTCCTCTGTGTGGGCCAGCCCAATCTGGGTTACTGGCCCTGCAGCTTGTGAACGTTGCCCCTGATGGGGTCCCCCAGACCGCTCACGGTCCGGGCAATGTGGCCGGATGTGGCCCACCTTGTGACAATGATAGCACCGTCTCTCAAGCTTGAACTCCCCAGTATAGGGCGTGTCGCTGCCCACTGTATGTTTGGGAGTCCGCTGAGGTGCAGACTGGTCCCCCCTAGCCGGAATGGCTGCCTCTCTGGGGACTGCTGCGTTGCTCACCAAGGCTCTGCTGGTTACATCTTCATTTGCTGGCTCGGCTGCTTCCACAGCAGTTACTCTGGGAACGTCCTGTTCCCCGCTGACCAGGTGGGAGTGAGGGGGCCTTCCAAGCGCTGTCGACAGGAGCTCGAGTCGCTGTTCATAGCTAAGCCCTTCTCCCCAGGCGGTGAGGAGTGCAATGAGTCCAGAGGTAGCCAGTCCGGTCGCCGCAGCGACTGATCCATCTGCACACCCTGGCCCCACGCCACCCTCTTACAGGCGATCACTGACATCCTCCCGCTGTCCTTGCAGCCCCAGAGCTGGAGGGACCACCTGCACTCCGGGCTGAGTACTGTCTGCTGGCGGGGCCATCCTGCCCTCATATTCTTCTAAATCCTCCTCCAGCTGACTCTTTGACCGACCGTCTGTCGTGAACCCGTACCCCACACATCTCTCCACTATCTGCGCCCGGTTCCAGGTACAAAACCTTCCTGAGCGTGGACTCATGGTGCCACTGAGGTATAGGTCCAGAGACCAGTGAATTATCTCGTGCTTCTTTGGAAGTGTGTGTAAGTTGCCACTTGTCTGAGGAGCTTGCAATCTGCAAGGTCCTCACTATATTACAGAACACTGCAATATAGGCTCAATCAGTATCTCACCAGCTGCCACCAGTTTTAAATGCCTGTGACGGGAGACGCGCTTAATAACACATTTATATTTCGTGGATCCTGATTGAGCAGAACAGGTTGAGCAAAATAAACTGAGATTTATTCCCTTGATCGGCAAACACACGACAACTGCAGAATAAACTTAATAATTACACTCACGGGTAGAGAAACAGAGGATAATGTCCAGAAAGGTGCAAAGCAGCAGAAGCTTGTCCTTTAAAATGTAGTCCATTTGCAAATTGCCAAATAAATAGCCAGTTCAATCCTTCTGTGAAAGTGCAAAGTCCTTTCTGGTTCTCTGGGATTGGTCTGGATCCCCAGGGCTAACGAAATCCTGAAGCAGGGCAAGTTTCCTTGTTGCGATGTTTTTAACCCCTTGCGTTCTGGAATCGTAGCCGCTGTACTCAGGTCTTATCCGCTTGAAGAAATCAGGTAGCAACAGCAACAACAGCAGGAACAACAACAACAGGAATGAGGGCCTTTTTAAGGACAAGGGCCTGTGAAGTGTTACATTAGCCTCATCCCATTGGCAAGGAATTATCTTCCTCCTATCAGAACCTGCCAGGTCACATGGGCAAATCCTACAGCCAGCTCAGGTAACTCTGAGCATGCTCAGTAAGCAGCATGGTAGCACTGCTAAGTCAAAAGGGGCCATTCATTTCTGGGGACGCAATGTCTGGAGTTTGGTCCCAAGGTGTGAAATAGCCAGGATGAGTAACAGGACCTGCTACTCAGAAACATCCTGATTAAGTGACACTTTAAGAATCTGGGGTCTTTCATGTATGCATAACATTTGGTCCTTAATGCATTACAAAGGCAGGCAGAAAAAAACTGCATCCTGCCGGTACATTTTAAACAGAAAGGCACTTTATCAAAAATATGTTTCCCTTATGACAAAGTTATATTTTTAATGTGTGTGTACTTGGGGGATTACACTGAGGCGGCACCCCAAAAATCAGGGTGCTGGCTCACTCCGTTCCTAAATTAGCAGTCTTAAAAGGGGAACAGCATATAATATTAACCCCTTAATCCCCAATACGAAATAGGGGTAACCAGCCGAGCCCACTGCCTTTATTAATGCGCTGATTACCCCCCATTTTCGCCACAACCTCCCCCCTCGCTCACACTGCCCCCGCATATATATCTCCCCCCTCGCTCACACTGCCCCCGCATATATCTCCCCCCTCGCTCACACTGCCCCCTGCATATATCTCCCCCCTCGCTCACACTGCCCCCGCATATATCTCCCCCCTCGCTCACACTGCCCCCCGCATATATCTCCCCCTTGCTCACACTAGCCCCCCGCATATACCTCCCCCTCGCATATATCTCCCCCCTCGCTCACACTAGCCCCCCGCATATACCTCCCCTCTCGCACACACTGCCCCCCGCATATATCTCCCCCCTCGCTCACACTGCCCCCCGCATATACCTCCCCCCTCGCTCACACTGCCCCCCGCATATACCTCCCCCCTCGATCTCACTGCCCCCGCATATACCCCCCCCCCTCACTCACACTGCCCCCGCATATACTTCCCCCCTCGCTCACACTGCCCCCCACATATACCTCCCCCCTTGCTCACACTGCCCCCTGCATATACCCCCCCTCGTTCACACTGCCCCCCGCATATACCTCCCCCCTCGCTCACACTGCCCCCCCCCGCATATACCTCCCCTCTCGCTCACACTGCCCTCGCTCACATTGCGCCCAGCATATACCCCCCCTCGCTCACACTGCCCCCCCATATACCTGTCTCTTCAGCTTGCGCTCCTTCTGGGAGCCGTAGTAAGTGAGGATCTTGAAGCTGGGACACCAGCGCTTAAACTCCATCTCCCAGTTCAGGATAACGCTGGTTGGGACAATGATCAGGTGAGGACCCCAGTTACCTGCAGAGATAGGGGGGTGATTACCGCAGACTGAACCCCCCATACCGTCCCAGGACCCCCCCCCCACACAGCACTCACCCCTCTCACAGGCCAGGTGCGCCAGCAGGGAGATAGGGGGGTGATAACCGCAGACTGGACCCCCCATACCGTCCCAGGACCCCCCCCCCCACACAGCACTCACCCCTCTCACAGGCCAGGTGCGCCAGCAGGGAGATAGGGGGGTGATTACCGCAGACTGGACCCCCCATACCGTCCCAGGACCCCCCCCCCCCACACAGCACTCACCCCTCTAACAGGCCAGGTGTGCCAGCAGGGAGATAGGGGGGTGATTACCGCAGACTGGAACCCCCATACCGTCCCAGGACCCCCCCCCCACACAGCACTCACCCCTCTCACAGGCCAGGTGTGCCAGCAGAGAGATAGGGGGGTGATTACCGCAGACTGGACCCCCCATACCGTCCCAGGACCCCCCCCCCCACACAGCACTCACCCCTCTCACAGGCCAGGTGTGCCAGCAGGGAGATAGGGGAGTGATTACCGCAGACTGGACCCCCCCATACCGTCCCAGGACCCCCCCACACAGCCCTCACCCCTCTCACAGGCCAGGTGTGCCAGCAGGGAGATAGGGGGGTGATTACCGCAGACTGGACCCCCCATACCGTCCCAGGACCCCCCCCACACAGCACTCACCCCTCTCACAGGCCAGGTGTGCCAGCAGGGAGATAGGGGGGTGATTACCGCAGACTGGACCCCCCCATACCGTCCCAGGACCCCCCCCACACAGCACTCACTCCTCTCACAGGCCAGGTGTGCCAGCAGGGAGATAGGGGGGTGATTACCGCAGACTGGACCCCCCCATACCGTCCCAGGACCCCCCCCACACAGCACTCACTCCTCTCACAGGCCAGGTGTGCCAGCAGGGAGATAGGGGGGTGATTACCGCAGACTGGACCCCCCATACCGTCCCAGGACCCCCCCACACAGCACTCACCCCTCTCACAGGCCAGGTGCGCCAGCAGGGAGATAGGGGGGTGATTACCGCAGACTGGACCCCCCATACCGTCCCAGGACCCCCCCCCCCCACACAGCACTCACCCCTCTAACAGGCCAGGTGTGCCAGCAGGGAGATAGGGGGGTGATTACCGCAGACTGGAACCCCCATACCGTCCCAGGACCCCCCCCCCACACAGCACTCACCCCTCTCACAGGCCAGGTGTGCCAGCAGGGAGATAGGGGGGTGATTACCGCAGACTGGACCCCCCCATACCGTCCCAGGACCCCCCCCCCCACACAGCACTCACCCCTCTCACAGGCCAGGTGTGCCAGCAGGGAGATAGGGGGGTGATTACCGCAGACTGGACCCCCCCATACCGTCCCAGGACCCCCCCACACAGCCCTCACCCCTCTCACAGGCCAGGTGTGCCAGCAGGGAGATAGGGGGGTGATTACCGCAGACTGGACCCCCCCCCACACAGCACTCACCCCTCTCACAGGCCAGGTGTGCCAGCAGGGAGATAGGGGGGTGATTACCGCAGACTGGACCCCCCCATACCGTCCCAGGACCCCCCCCACACAGCACTCACTCCTCTCACAGGCCAGGTGTGCCAGCAGGGAGATAGGGGGGTGATTACCGCAGACTGGACCCCCCATACCGTCCCAGGACCCCCCCACACAGCACTCACCCCTCTCACAGGCCAGGTGTGCCAGCAGGGAGATAGGGGGGTGATTACCGCAGACTGGACCCCCCATACCGTCCCAGGACCCCCCCACACAGCACTCACCCCTCTCACAGGCCAGGTGTGCCAGCAGGGAGATAGGGGGGTGATTACCGCAGACTGGACCCCCCCATACCGTCCCAGGACCCCCCCACACAGCCCTCACCCCTCTCACAGGCCAGGTGTGCCAGCAGGGAGATAGGGGGGTGATTACCGCAGACCGGACCCCCCATACCGTCCCAGGACCCCCCCACACAGCACTCACCCCTCTCACAGGCCAGGTGTGCCAGCAGGGAGATAGGGGGGTGATTACCGCAGACTGGACCCCCCCATACCGTCCCAGGACCCCCCCCCCACAGCACTCACTCCTCTCACAGGCCAGGTGTGCCAGCAGGGAGATAGGGGGGTGATTACCGCAGACTGGACCCCCCATACCGTCCCAGGACCCCCCCCCCCACACAGCACTCACCCCTCTCACAGGCCAGGTGCGCCAGCAGGGAGATAGGGGGGTGATTACCGCAGACTGGAACCCCCATACCGTCCCAGGACCCCCCCCACACAGCACTCACCCCTCTCACAGGCCAGGTGTGCCAGCAGGGAGATAGGGGGGTGATTACCGCAGACTGGAACCCCCATGCCGTCCCAGGACCCCCCCACACAGCACTCACCCCTCTCACAGGCAGGTGCGCCAGCAGGGAGATAGGGGGGTGATTACCGCAGACTGGAACCCCCATACCGTCCCAGGACCCCCCCACACAGCACTCACCACTCTCACAGGCCAGGTGCGCCAGCAGGGAGATAGGGGGGTGATTACCGCAGACTGGACCCCCCATGCCATCCCAGGACCCCCCCACACAGCACTCACCCCTCTCACAGGCCAGGTGTGCCAGCAGGGAGATAGGGGGGTGATTACCGCAGACCGGACCCCCCATACCATCCCAGGACCCCCCCACACAGCACTCACCCCTCTCACAGGCCAGGTGCGCCAGCAGGGAGATAGGGGGGTGATTACCGCAGACTGGAACCCCCATACCGTCCCAGGACCCCCCCACACAGCACTCACCCCTCTCACAGGCCAGGTGTGCCAGCAGAGAGATAGGGGGGTGATTACCGCAGACCGGACCCCCCATACCGTCCCAGGACCCCCCCCACACAGCACTCACCCCTCTCACAGGCAGGTGTGCCAGCAGGGAGATAGGGGGGTGATTACCGCAGACTGGACCCCCCATACCGTCCCAGGACCCCCCCCACACAGCACTCACCCCTCTCACAGGCCAGGTGTGCCAGCAGGGAGATAGGGGGGTGATTACCGCAGACCGGACCCCCCATACCGTCCCAGGCCCCCCCCCCCCCCCCCAACACAGCACTCACCCCTCTCACAGGCCAGGTGCGCCAGCAGGGAGATAGGGGGGTGATTACCGCAGACTGGACCCCCCATACCGTCCCAGGACCCCCCCCACACAGCACTCACCCCTCACACAGGCCAGGTGCGCCAGCAGGGAGATAGGGGGGTGATTACCGCAGACTGGACCCCCCATACCGTCCCAGGACCCCCCCACACAGCACTCACCCCTCACACAGGCCAGGTGCGCCAGCAGGAAGATAGGGGGGTGATTACCGCAGACTGGAACCCCCATACCGTCCCAGGACCCCCCCCCCCCACACAGCACTCACCCCTCTCACAGGCCAGGTGTGCCAGCAGGGAGATAGGGGGGTGATTACCGCAGACTGGACCCCCCATGCCGTCCCAGGACCCCCCCACACAGCACTCACCCCTCTCACAGGCCAGGTGCGCCAGCAGGGAGATAGGGGGGTGATTACCGCAGACTGGAACCCCCCATACCGTCCCAGGACCCCCCCCACACAGCACTCACCCCTCTCACAGGCCAGGTGTGCCAGCAGGGAGATAGGGGGGTGATTACCGCAGACTGGACCCCCCATACCGTCCCAGGACCCCCCCCCCCCCCCACACAGCACTCACCCCTCTCACAGGCAGGTGTGCCAGCAGGGAGATAGGGGGGTGATTACCGCAGACTGGACCCCCCCATACCGTCCCAGGACCCCCCCCCCCCACACAGCACTCACCCCTCTCACAGGCAGGTGTGCCAGCAGAGAGATAGGGGGGTGATTACCGCAGACCGGACCCCCCATACCGTCCCAGGACCCCCCCACACAGCACTCACCCCTCTCACAGGCCAGGTGTGCCAGCAGGGAGATAGGGGGGTGATTACCGCAGACTGGACCCCCCCATACCGTCCCAGGATCCCCCCCACACAGCACTCACCCCTCTCACAGGCCAGGTGTGCCAGCAGGGAGATAGGGGGGTGATTACCGCAGACTGGAACCCCCATACCGTCCCAGGACCCCCCCACACAGCACTCACCCCTCTCACAGGCCAGGTGCCAGCAGGGAGATAGGGGGGTGATTACCGCAGACTGGACCCCCCATACCGTCCCAGGACCCCCCCCCCCACACAGCACTCACCCCTCTCACAGGCCAGGTGCCAGCAGAGAGATAGGGGGGTGATTACCGCAGACTGGACCCCCCATACCGTCCCAGGACCCCCCCCCCCCCACACACACAGCACTCACCCCTCTCACAGGCCAGGTGTGCCAGCAGGGAGATAGGGGGGTGATTACCGCAGACTGGACCCCCCATACCGTCCCAGGACCCCCCCCCACACAGCACTCACCCCTCTCACAGGCCAGGTGTGCCAGCAGGGAGATAGGGGGGTGATTACCGCAGACCGGACCCCCCATACCGTCCCAGGACCCCCCCCCCCCCACACAGCACTCACCCCTCTCACAGGCCAGGTGTGCCAGCAGGGAGATAGGGGGGTGATTACCGCAGACTGGACCCCCCATACCGTCCCAGGACCCCCCCCCCCCCACACAGCACTCACCCCTCTCACAGGCCAGGTGTGCCAGCAGGGAGATAGGGGGGTGATTACCGCAGACTGGACCCCCCCATACCGTCCCAGGACCCCCCCCACACAGCACTCACTCCTCTCACAGGCCAGGTGTGCCAGCAGGGAGATAGGGGGGTGATTACCGCAGACTGGACCCCCCCATACCGTCCCAGCCCCCCCCCCCCCCCCACACAGCACTCACTCCTCTCACAGGCCAGGTGTGCCAGCAGGGAGATAGGGGGGTGATTACCGCAGACTGGAACCCCCCATACCGTCCCAGGGCCCCCCCCCCCCCCCACACAGCACTCACCCCTCTCACAGGCCAGGTGTGCCAGCAGGGAGATAGGGGGGTGATTACCGCAGACTGGACCCCCCATACCATCCCAGGACCCCCCCACACAGCACTCACCCCTCTCACAGGCCAGGTGTGCCAGCAGGGAGATAGGGGGGTGATTACCGCAGACTGGACCCCCCATACCATCCCAGGACCCCCCCACACAGCACTCACCCCTCTCACAGGCCAGGTGCGCCAGCAGGGAGATAGGGGGGTGATTACCGCAGACTGGAACCCACATACCGTCCCAGGACCCCCCCCCCCCCACACAGCACTCACCCCTCTCACAGGCCAGGTGTGCCAGCAGGGAGATAGGGGGGTGATTACCGCAGACTGGAACCCCCATACCGTCCCAGGACCCCCCCACACAGCACTCACCCCTCTCACAGGCCAGGTGTGCCAGCAGGGAGATAGGGGGGTGATTACCGCAGACCGGACCCCCCATACCGTCCCAGGACCCCCCCACACAGCTCTCACCCCTCTCACAGGCCAGGTGTGCCAGCAGGGAGATAGGGGGGTGATTACCGCAGACTGGAACCCCCATACGGTCCCAGGACCCCCCCCACACAGCACTCACCCCTCTCACAGGCCAGGTGTGCCAGCAGGAAGATAGGGGGGTGATTACCGCAGACTGGAACCCCCATACCGTCCCAGGACCCCCCCACACAGCACTCACCCCTCTCACAGGCCAGGTGTGCCAGCAGGGAGATGGTCTGAATGGTTTTCCCCAAACCCATCTCGTCCGCCAGGATCCCGTTCAGCTTCTTCTCGTACATCGTCACCAGCCACTCCAGCCCAATGTGCTGGTACTCCCGGAGCTCCCCCCGCAGGAGAAACGGGACCGCCGTCTTCACCTGTCACACAAGCAGAGAGCGTCAGGAGGGGACCGCCACCCTCACCTGTCACACAAGAGAGCGTCAGGAGGGGACCGCCACCCTCACCTGTCACACAAGCAGAGAGCGTCAGGAGGGGACCGCCACTCTCACCTGTCACACAAGAGAGCGCCAGGAGGGGACCGCCACCCTCACCTGTCACACAAGCAGAGAGCGTCAGGAGGGGGACCGCCACCTCCAGTCACACAAGCAGAGAGCGTCAGGAGGGGACCGCCACCCTCACCTGTCACACAAGAGAGCGTCAGGAGGGGGACCGCCACCCTCACCTGTCACACAAGAGAGCGTCAGGAGGGGGACCGCCACCCTCACCTGTCACACAGAGAGAGTCAGGAGGGGGACCGCCACCCTCACCTGTCACACAAGCAGAGAGCGTCAGGAGGGGGACCGCCACCTCCAGTCACACAAGCAGAGAGCGTCAGGAGGGGGACCGCCACCCTCACCTGTCACCTGTCACAAGAGAGCGCCAGGAGGGGACCGCCACCCTCACCTGTCACACAAGCAGAGAGCGTCAGGAGGGGGACCGCCACCTCCAGTCACACAAGCAGAGAGCGTCAGGAGGGGACCGCCACCCTCACCTGTCACACAAGAGAGCGTCAGGAGGGGGACCGCCACCCTCACCTGTCACACAAGCAGAGAGCGTCAGGAGGGGACCGCCACCCTCACCTGTCACACAAGAGAGCGCCAGGAGGGGACCGCCACCCTCACCTGTCACACAAGCAGAGAGCGTCAGGAGGGGGACCGCCACCTCCAGTCACACAAGCAGAGAGCGTCAGGAGGGGACCGCCACCCTCACCTGTCACACAAGCAGAGAGCGTCAGGAGGGGACCGCCACCCTCACCTGTCACACAAGAGAGCGCCAGGAGGGGACCGCCACCCTCACCTGTCACACAAGCAGAGAGCGTCAGGAGGGGTACCGCCACCTCCAGTCACACAAGCAGAGAGCGTCAGGAGGGGACCGCCACCCTCACCTGTCACACAAGAGAGCGCCAGGAGGGGACCGCCACCCTCACCTGTCACACAAGCAGAGAGCGTCAGGAGGGGGACTGCCACCTCCAGTCACACAAGCAGAGAGCGTCAGGAGGGGACCGCCACCCTCACCTGTCACACAAGAGAGCGTCAGGAGGGGGACCGCCACCCTCACCTGTCACACAAGCAGAGAGCATCAGGAGGGGGACTGCCACCTCCAGTCACACAAGCAGAGAGCGTCAGGAGGGGACCGCCACCTTCAGTCACACAAGAGAGCGTCAGGAGGGGACCGCCACCCTCAGTCACACAAGCAGAGAGTGTCAGGAGGGGACCGCCACCCTCAGTCACACAAGCAGAGAGCATCAGGAGGGGGACCGCCACCTCCAGTCACACAAGCAGAGAGCGTCAGGAGGGGACCGCCACCTCCAGTCACACAAGCAGAGAGCGTCAGGAGGGGGACCGCCACCCTCACCTGTCACACAAGCAGAGAGCGTCAGGAGGGGGACCGCCACCCTCACCTGTCACACAAGCAGAGAGCGTCAGGAGGGGACCGCCACGCTCAGTCACACAAGCAGAAAGCGTCAGGAGGGGACCGCCACCTCCAGTCACACAAGCAGAGCGCATCAGGAGGGGACCTCCACCTTCAGTCACACAAGCAGAGAGCGTCAGGAGGGGACCGCCACCTTCAGTCACACAAGAGAGCTTCAGGAGGGGACCGCCACCCTCACCTGTCACACAAGCAGAGAGCGTCAGGAGGGGACCGCCACCCTCACCTGTCACACAAGCAGAGCGCGTCAGGAGGGGACCGCCACCTCCAGTCACACAAGAGAGCGTCAGGAGAGGGACCGCCACCTCCAGTCACACAAGCAGAGAGCGTCAGGAGGGGGACCGCCACCTCCAGTCACACAAGCAGAGAGCGTCGGGAGGGGACCGCTACCTCCAGTCACACAAGAGAGCGTCAGGAGGGGGAACGCCGTCTTCACCTGTCACACAAGAGAGCGTCAGGAGGGGGAACGCCGTCTTCACCTGTCACACAAGCAGAGAGTGTCAGGAGGGGGACCGCCACCCTCACCTGTCACACAAGCAGAGAGCGTCAGGAGGGGACCGCCACCTCCAGTCACACAAGAGAGCGTCAGGAGAGGGACCGCCTCCCTCACCTGTCACACAAGAGAGCGTCAGGAGGGGGACCGCCACCTCCAGTCACACAAGCAGAGAGCGTCAGGAGAGGGACCGCCACCTCCAGTCACACAAGAGAGCGTCAGGAGGGGGACCGCCACCCTCACCTGTCACACAAGAGAGCGTCAGGAGGGGGACCGCCTCCTCCAGTCACACAAGAGAGCGTCAGGAGGGGGACCGCCACCCTCAGTCACACAAGAGAGCGTCAGGAGGGGGACCGCCTCCTCCAGTCACACAAGAGAGCGTCAGGAGGGGGACCGCCACCTTCACCTGTCACACAAGAGAGCGTCAGGAGGGGGCCGCCACCTTCAGTCACACAAGAGAGCGTCAAGAGGGGGACCGCCACCTTCAGTCACACAAGAGAGCGTCAGGAGGGGGACCGCCACCTCCAGTCACACAAGAGAGCGTCAGGAGAGGGACCGCCACCTTCACCTGTCACACAAGAGAGCGTCAGGAGGGGGCCGCCACCTTCAGTCACACAAGAGAGCGTCAGGAGGGGGACCGCCACCTTCAGTCACACAAGAGAGCGTCAGGAGGGGGACCGCCACCTCCAGTCACACAAGAGAGCGTCAGGAGAGGGACCGCCTCCCTCACCTGTCACACAAGAGAGCGTCAGGAGGGGGACCCCCACCTCCAGTCACACAAGAGAGCGTCAGGAGAGGGACCGCCACCTCCAGTCACACAAGCAGAGAGCGTCAGGAGAGGGACCGCCACCTCCAGTCACACAAGAGAGCGTCAGGAGGGGGACCGCCACCCTCACCTGTCACACAAGAGAGCGTCAGGAGGGGGACCGCCTCCTCCAGTCACACAAGAGAGCGTCAGGAGGGGGACCGCCACCCTCACCTGTCACACAAGAGAGCGTCAGGAGGGGGACCGCCTCCTCCAGTCACACAAGAGAGCGTCAGGAGGGGGACCGCCTCCTCCAGTCACACAAGAGAGCGTCAGGAGGGGGACCGCCACCTTCACCTGTCACACAAGAGAGCGTCAGTTGAGGGACCGCCACCTTCACCTGTCACACAAGAGAGCGTCAGGAGGGGGACCGCCACCTTCAGTCACACAAGAGAGCGTCAGGAGAGGGACCGCCTCCTTCACCTGTCACACAAGAGAGCGTCAGGATGGGGACCGCCTCCTTCAGTCACACAAGAGCGTCAGGAGGGATCGCCTCCTTCGGTCACACAAGAGAGCGTCAGGAGAGGGCGGGAGGAGAGGGCGGGAGGAGAGGGACTGCCTCCTTAACCAGTCACACAAGAGCGTCAGTACAGTGTGTAAGACGCGTCCCACCCCCTCACAGTACAGTGTGTAAGACGCGTCCCACCCCCTCACAGTACAGTGTGTAAGACGCGTCCCACCCCCTCACAGTACAGTGTGTAAGACGTGTCCCACCCCCTCACAGTACAGTGTGTAAGACGCGTCCCACCCCCTCACAGTACAGTGTGTAAGACGCGTCCCACCCCCACACAGTACGGTGTGTAAGACGCGTCCCACCCCCTCACAGTACGGTGTGTAAGACGCGTCCCACCCCCACACAGTACGGTGTGTAAGACGCGTCCCACCCCCTCACAGTACAGTGTGTAAGACGCGTCCCACCCCCTCACAGTACAGTGTGTAAGACGCGTCCCACCCCCTCACAGTACAGGGTGTAAGACGCGTCCCACCCCCTCACAGTACAGTGTGTAAGACGCGTCCCACCCCCTCACAGTACAGTGTGTAAGACGCGTCCCACCCCCTCACAGTACAGGGTGTAAGACGCGTCCCACCCCCTCACAGTACAGGGTGTAAGATGCGTCCCCCCCTAGTTACCTGCGTGGTTGCCAGCGTGTACCCTCCCAGTACAGGGTGTAAGATGCGTCCCCCCCTAGTTACCTGTGTGGTTGCCAGCGTGTACCCTCCCAGTACAGGGTGTAAGATGCGTCCCCCCCCTAGTTACCTGTGTGGTTGCCAGCGTGTACCCTCCCAGTACAGGGTGTAAGATGCGTCCCCCCCTAGTTACCTGTGTGGTTGCCAGCGTGTACCCTCCCAGTACAGGGTGTAAGATGCGTCCCCCCCTAGTTACCTGCGTGGTTGCCAGCGTGTTCCCTCCCAGTACAGGGTGTAAGATGCGTCCCCCCCTAGTTACCTGTGTGGTTGCCAGCGTGTTCCCTCCCAGTACAGGGTGTAAGATGTGTCCCCCCCTAGTTACCTGTGTGGTTGCCAGCGTGTACCCTCCCAGTACAGGGTGTAAGATGCGTCCCCCCCTAGTTACCTGTGTGGTTGCCAGCGTGTACCCTCCCAGTACAGGGTGTAAGATGCGTCCCCCCCTAGTTACCTGCGTGGTTGCCAGCGTGTTCCCTCCCAGTACAGGGTGTAAGATGCGTCCCCCCCTAGTTACCTGTGTGGTTGCCAGCGTGTTCCCTCCCAGTACAGGGTGTAAGATGTGTCCCCCCCTAGTTACCTGTGTGGTTACCTGCGTGTACCCTCCCAGTACAGGGTGTAAGATGCGTCCCCCCCTAGTTACCAGCGTGGTTGCCAGCGTGTACCCCCCTCCCAGTACAGGGTGTAAGATGCGTCCCCCCTAGTTACCTGCGTGGTTGCCAGCGTGTACCCTCCCAGTACAGGGTGTAAGATGCGTCCCCCCTAGTTACCTGCGTGGTTGCCAGCGTGTACCCTCCCAGTACAGGGTGTAAGATGCGTCCACCCCCTATTTACCTGCGTGGTTGCCAGCGTGTACCCTCCCAGTACAGGGTGTAAGATGCGTCCCCCCTAGTTACCTGTGTGGTTGCCAGCGTGTACCCTCCCAGTACAGGGTGTAAGATGCGTCCCCCCTAGTTACCTGTGTGGTTGCCAGCGTGTACCCTCCCAGTACAGGGTGTAAGATGCGTCCCCCCCTAGTTACCTGTGTGGTTGCCAGCGTGTACCCTCCCAGTACAGGGTGTAAGATTCGTCCCCCCCTAGTTACCTGTGTGGTTGCCAGCGTGTACCCTCCCAGTACAGGGTGTAAGATGTGTCCCCCCCTAGTTACCTGTGTGGTTGCCAGCGTGTACCCTCCCAGTACAGGGTGTAAGATGCATCCCCCCCCCTAGTTAATTGCGTGGTTGCCAGCGTGTACCCTCCCAGTACAGGGTGTAACATGCGTCCCCCCCCTAGTTACCTGCGTGGTTGCCAGTGTGTATCCCCCCTCACAGTACAGGGTGTAAGATGCGTCCCCCCCTAGTTACCTGCGTGGTTGCCAGCGTGTACCCTCCCAGTACAGGGTGTAAGATGCGTCCCCCCTAGTTACCTGTGTGGTTGCCAGCGTGTACCCTCCAAGTACAGGGTGTAAGATGCGTCCCCCCCCTAGTTACCTGTGTGGTTGCCAGCGTGTACCCTCCAAGTACAGGGTGTAAGATGTGTCCCCCCCTAGTTACCTGTGTGGTTGCCAGCGTGTACCCTCCCAGTACAGGGTGTAAGATGCGTCCCCCTTAGTTACCTGTGTGGTTGCCAGCATGTACCCTCCCAGTACAGGGTGTAAAATGCGTCCCCCCCTAGTTACCTGCGTGTACCCTCCCAGTACAGGGTGTAAGATGCGTCCCCCCCTAGTTACCTGCGTGGTTGCCAGCGTGTACCCTCCCAGTACAGGGTGTAAGATGTGTCCCCCCCTAGTTACCTGTGTGGTTGCCAGCGTGTACCCTCCCAGTACAGGGTGTAAAATGCGTCCCCCCCTAGTTACCTGTGTGGTTGCCAGCGTGTACCCTCCCAGTACAGGGTGTAAGATGCGTCCCCCCCTAGTTACCTGTGTGGTTGCCAGCGTGTACCCTCCAGTACAGGGTGTAAGATGCGTCCCCCCTAGTTACCTGTGTGGTTGCCAGCGTGTACCCTCCCAGTACAGGGTGTAAGATGCGTCCCCCCTAGTTACCAGCGTGGTTGCCAGCGTGTACCCCCCTCCCAGTACAGGGTGTAAGATGCGTCCCCCCCTAGTTACCAGCGTGGTTGCCAGCGTGTACCCTCCCAGTACAGGGTGTAAGATGCGTCCCCCCTAGTTACCTACGTGGTTGCCAGTGTGTACCCTCCCAGTACAGGGTGTAAGATGCGTCCCCCCCTAGTTAACTGTGTGGTTGCCAGCGTGTACCCTCCC
This sequence comes from Ascaphus truei, assembly GCF_040206685.1. NCBI lineage: Eukaryota > Metazoa > Chordata > Amphibia > Anura > Ascaphidae > Ascaphus > Ascaphus truei. The sequence continues at coordinate 132,031 of NW_027456758.1, read as the reverse complement.
AGTACAGGGTGTAAGATGCGTCCCCCCTAGTTACCTGTGTGGTTGCCAGCGTGTACCCCCCTCCCAGTACAGGGTGTAAGATGCGTCCCCCCTAGTTACCTGCGTGGTTGCCAGCGTGTACCCTCCAGTACAGGGGTGTAAGATGCGTCCCCCCTAGTTACCTGTGTGGTTGCCAGCGTGTACCCCCCTCCCAGTACAGGGTGTAAGATGCGTCCCCCCCCTAGTTACCTGCGTGGTTGCCAGCGTGTACCCACCCTCCCAGTACAGGGTGTAAGATGCGTCCCCCCCTAGTTACCTGCGTGGTTGCCAGCGTGTACCCCTTGGGCTGTAGAGATTCTGCAGTTGCCGCTATATCAGTTATTTCCTTCTTGGCTCCTGGAGTATCCGGGTGAGAGACGTCTGTGCAGGAATCCTCCTCCTGCTTCAGCAAAAACTCCACCCCAACCCCGTCCTCCTCCGAGTCAGGGACACTGTCATCCTCCTCCGAGTCCGGGACACTGCTCGTGGCGTCCCCGAAACCTAGCGAGACAGCTGTGTAAGATCCCCACCCAGCTACACCCCCCCTCCAACCTGTTCCTAAAACCTCAGTTCTCCCCCACTGCTTTCCTCCAGTTCCCCCTCACTCCCCACCCCCCCAGTTATCCCTCACCAGACACCTGGTCAGACATGGCCGGACTCTCACAGCTCCACTCCCTCCCCCCTCTCGGACGCCTGGTCAGACATGGCCAGACTCTCACAGCTCCACTCCCTCCCTCCCTCTCACCTCACCGGACGCTTGGTCAGATATGGCCGGACTCACAGCTCCGCTCCCTCCCCCTCTCCGGACGTCTGGTCAGACATGGCCGGACTCTCAGCTCCGCTCCCCCCCCCCCCCTCTCCGGATTGCCTAGTCAGACATGGCCGGACTCTCACAGCTGCGCTCCCTCCCCCTCTTCCCTCACCGGACGCCTGGTCAGACATGGCCGGGACTGTCACAGCTTCGCTCCCTCCCCCTCTCCGGACGCCTGGTCAGACATGGCCGGACTGTCACAGCTTCGCTCCCTCCCCCTCTCCGGACGCCTGGTCAGACATGGCCGGACTCTCAAAGCTGCGCTCCCTCCCCCTCTCTCCCTCACCGGACGCCTGGTCAGACATGGCCGGACTGTCACAGCTCTCCCCCGGCTCCCCTCCCCCCTCTCCGGACGCCTGGTCAGACATGCTGGACTCTCACAGCTCCGCTCCCTCCCTCTCCGGACGCCTGGTCAGACATGGCCGGACTCTCACAGCTGCGCTCCCTCCCCCTCTCCCCTCACCGGACGCCTGGTCAGACATGGCCCGGACTCTCACAGCTGCGCTCCCTCCCCCCCCTCTCCCCTCACCGGACGCCTGGTCACACATGGGCCGGACTCAGAGCTCTGCTCCCTCCCCCCCCTCTCCCCTCACCGGGACGCCTGGTCAGACATAGCCGGACTGTCACAGCTCCGCTCCTCCCCTCACCGGACGCCTGGTCAGACATGGCCGGACTGTCACAGCTCCGCTCCTCCTCCTCAGGTCGGACTGATGAGTATTTCTGCAGAAGTTCCTCCAGAGACATCACGCCTGAGAGAAGGGAACTCGTTCAGCAGCATCCTGTACAGGCAAGGGGGAAGGGGGGGAGGCCACCGTACAGGGAGGGGGGGTCCCCGCACAGGTAGTAGCGTCCGGGGTCCCCATCCAAGATGCTGGGGGAGGGGTGTCTGTACAGGCAAGCACAGTCGGTGGGGGAGGTGTCCCGCACAGGTAGTAGGGGGGGGAGGTGTCCCGCACAGGTAGTAGGGGGGGAGGTGTCCCCGCACAGGTAGTAGTGGGGGGAGGTGTCCCGCACAGGTAGTAGGGGGGGGAGGTGTCCCGCACAGGTAGTAGTGGGGGGAGGTGTCCCGCACAGGTAGTAGGGGGGGAGGTGTCCCGCACAGGTAGTAGGGGGGGAGGTGTCCCGCACAGGTAGTAGGGGGGGAGGTATCCCGCACAGGTAGTAGGGGGGAGGTGTCCCGCACATGTAGTAGGTGTCCCGCACAGGTAGTAGGGGGGAGGTTGTCCCGCACAGGTAGTAGGGGGAGGTGTCCCGCACAGGTAGTAGGGGGGAGGTGTCCCGCACAGGTAGTAGGGGGGGAGGTGTCCCGCATAGGTAGTAGGGGGGGAGGTGTCCCGCACAGGTAGTAGGGGGGGAGGTATCCCGCACAGGGTAGTAGGGGGGAGGTGTCCCGCACAGGTAGTAGGGGGGGGAGGTGTCCCGCACAGGTAGTAGGGGGGAGGTGTCCCGCAACAGGTAGTAGGGGGAGGGTGTCCCGCACAGGTAGTAGGGGGGAGGTTGTCCTGCACAGGTAGTAGGGGGGAGGTATCCCGCACAGGTAGTAGGGGGGGAGGTATCCCGCACACGTAGTAGGGGGGGGAGGTGTCCCGCACAGGTAGTAGGGGGGAGGTGTCCCGCACACGTAGTAGGGGGGGAGGTGTCCCCGCACAGGTAGTAGGGGGGAGGTGTCCCGCACAGGTAGAAGGGGGGGAGGTGTCCCGCACACGTAGAAGGGGGGGGGAGGTGTCCCGCACACCGTAGTAGGGGGGGGAGGTGTCCCGCACAGGTAGTAGGGGGGAGGGTGTCCCGCACAGGTAGTAGGGGGAGGTGTCCGCACAGGTAGTAGGGGGGAGGTGTCCCGCACAGGTAGTAGGGGGGGAGGTATCCCGCACAGGTAGTAGGGGGGAGGTGTCCCGCACAGGTAGTAGGGGGAGGTGTCCCGCACAGGTAGTAGGGGGGAGGTGTCCCCGCACAGGTAGTAGGGGGGAGGTGTCCCGCACAGGTAGTAGGGGGGAGGTGTCCCGCACAGGTAGTAGGGGGGAGGTGTCCCGCACAGGTAGTAGGGGGGAGGTGTCCCGCACAGGTAGTAGGGGGGGGGGGGAGGTGTCCCGCACAGGTAGTAGGGAGGAGTTATCCCGCACAGGTAGTAGGGAGGAGGGTGTCCGCACAGGTAGTAGGGGGGAGGTGTCCCGCACAGGTAGTAGGGGGGAGGTGTCCGCACAGGTGTGTGTGTGTGTGTGTGGGGGGGGGGGGGGTCCCACATAGGTAGATGGGGGGGGGGGTCCCGCACAGGTAAATGGTAGGGGCCCGTACAGATAGATGGGGGGTCCCGCACAGGTAGATGGGGGGGTCCCGCACAGGTAGATGGGAGGCACGCACAGGTAGATGGGGGGGGGCGCACAGGTAGTAGGGGGGAGGTGTCCCGCACAGGTAGTAGGGGGGGAGGTGTCCCGCACAGGTAGTAGGGGGAGGTGTCCCGCACAGGTAGTAGGGGGGGGAGGTGTCCCGCACAGGTAGTAGGGGGGGGAGGTGTCCCGCACAGGTAGTAGGGGGGGGGGGAGGTGTCCCGCACAGGTAGTAGGGGGGGAGGTGTCCCGCACAGGTAATAGGGGGGGGAGGTGTCCCGCACAGGTAGTAGGAGGGGAGGTGTCCCGCACAGGTAGTAGGGGGGGGGAGGTGTCCCGCACAGGTAGTAGGGGGGAGGTGTCCCCGCACAGGTAGTAGGGGGGGGAGGTGTCCCGCACAGGTAGTAGGGGGGAGGTGTCCGACACAGGTAGTAGGGGGGAGGTGTCCGACACAGGGTAGTAGGGGGGAGGTGTCCCACACAGGTAGTAGGGGGGAGGTGTCCCACACAGGTAGTAGGGGGGGGTGTCCCGCACAGGTAGTAGGGGGGGGTGTCCCGCACAGGTAGTAGGGGGGAGGTGTCCCGCACAGGTAGTAGGGGGGAGGTGTCCCGCACAGGTAGTAGGGGGGAGGTGTCCCGCACAGGTAGTAGGGGGGGAGGTGTCCCGCACAGGTAGTAGGGGGGGGAGGTTGTCCCGCACAGGTAGTAGGGGGGGAGGTGTCCCGCACAGGTAGTAGGGGGGGGAGGTGTCCCGCACAGGTAGTAGGGGGGGGGAGGTGTCCCGCACAGGTAGTAGGGGGGAGGTGTCCCGCACAGGTAGTAGGGGGGAGGTGTCCCGCACAGGTAGTAGGGGGGAGGTGTCCCGCACAGGTAGTAGGGGGGAGGTGTCCCGCACAGGTAGTAGGGGGGAGGTGTCCCGCACAGGTAGTAGGGGGAGGTGTCCCGCACAGGTAGTAGGGGGGAGGTGTCCGCACAGGTAGTAGGGGGGAGGTATGGTCCCGCACAGGTAGTAGGGGGGAGGTGTCCCGCACAGGTAGTAGGGGGGGAGGTGTCCCGCACAGGTAGTAGGGGGGAGGGTGTCCCGCACAGGTAGTAGGGGGGGAGGTGTCCCGCACAGGTAGTAGGGGGGGGGTGTCCCGCACAGGTAGTAGGGGGGAGGTGTCCCGCACAGGTAGTAGGGGGGAGGTGTCCCGCACAGGTAGTAGGGGGGGAGGTGTCCCGCACAGGTAGTAGGGGGGAGGTGTCCCGCACAGGTAGTAGGGGGGAGGTGTCCCGCACAGGTAGTAGGGGGGAGGTGTCCCGCACAGGTGTGGGGGGGGGGGGGGGCGCACACGTGGGGGATCCCACACAGGATTTGTCTCTCTCTGTGTAACACAGCAGCACAGGATTACTGTGTGTTTTACTGAAGAGAATATTCTGTCAGCACCAGCTACCAAATCCCAACCTGCAGAACAAGGCAGGGACCAGTTATAATGGTGCCCCCCCTCCCCCCCCCCCCCCGTAAGGCTCTGCCCACCACCCTGTGTCGGTCAGGAAGCTCACCTTCCCGGGCCAGCTGGCACAGCTCCTCCGAGTGATCGAGCTGCCTTCCAACGCCTCCTCTGCAGCAATCGTATCCTCCTCATCCTCAGCTAAAATACAAACCTACAATCAACATCGCCCCAAACAAGCGTCTGGGGGAGGGGTGTCTGTACAGGCAAGCACGGGGGGAGGTTTAGTTGTCACACAGGTAGTAGGTAGTAGGGGGGTCTCGCACAGGTTGTAGGGGGTGGGGGGGTCTCGCACAGGTTGTAGGGGGTGGGGGGTCTCGCACAGTTTGGTAGGGGGTGGGGGGGTCTCGCACAGGTTGTAGGGGGTGGGGGGGGGTCTCGCACAGGTTGTAGGGGGTGGGGGGTCTCGCACAGGTTGTAGGGGTGGGGGGGTCTCGCACAGGTTGTAGGGGGTGGGGGGGGTCTCGCACAAGTTGTAGGGGGTGGGGGCGTCTCGCACAGGTTGTAGGGGGTGGGGGGGTCTCGCACAGGTTGTAGGGGGTGGGGGGGTCTCGCACAGGTTGTAGGGGGTGGGGGGGTCTCGAACAGGTTGTAGGGGGTGGGGGGGTCTCGCACAGGTAGTAGGTAGTAGGGGGGTCTCGCACAGGTTGTAGGGGGTGGGGGGTCTCGCACAGGTTGTAGGGGGTGGGGGGGTCTCGCACAGGTTGTAGGGGGTGGGGGGGTCTCGCACAGGTTGTAGGGGGTGGGGGGGTCTCGCACAGGTTGTAGGGGGTGCGGGGGTCTCGCACAGGTTGTAGGGGGTGGGGGGGTCTCGCACAGGTTGTAGGGGGTGGGGGGGTCTCGCACAAGTTGTAGGGGGTGGGGGCGTCTCGCACAGGTTGTAGGGGGTGGGGGGGTCTCGCACAGGTTGTAGGGGGTGGGGGGGTCTCGAACAGGTTGTAGGGGGTGGGGGGGTCTCGCACAGGTAGTAGGTAGTAGGGGGGTCTCGCACAGGTTGTAGGGGGTGGGGGGGTCTCGCACAGGTTGTAGGGGGTGGGGGGTCTCGCACAGGTTGTAGGGGGTGGGGGGGTCTCGAACAGGTTGTAGGGGGTGGGGGGGTCTCGCACAGGTTGTAGGGGGTGGGGGGGTCTCGCACAGGTAATAGGGGGTGGGGGGTCTCGCACAGGTTCTAGTGGGTGGGGGGGTCTCGCACAGGTTCTAGGGGTGGGGGGGTCTCGCACAGGTTCTAGGGGGTGGGGGGGTCTCGCACAGGTTGTAGGGGGTGGGGGGTCTCGCACAGTTTGTAGGGGGTGGGGGGGTCTCGCACAGGTTGTAGGGGGTGGGGGGGTCTCGCACAGGTTGTAGGGGGTGGGGGGTCTCGCACAGGTTGTAGGGGGTGGGGGGGTCTCGCACAGGTTGTAGGGGGTGGGGGGGTCTCACACAAGTTGTAGGGGGTGGGGGCGTCTCGCACAGGTTGTAGGGGGTGGGGGGGTCTCGCACAGGTTGTAGGGGGTGGGGGGGTCTCGCACAGGTTGTAGGGGGTGGGGGGGTCTCGAACAGGTTGTAGGGGGTGGGGGGGTCTCGCACAGGTAGTAGGTAGTAGGGGGGTCTCGCACAGGTTGTAGGGGGTGGGGGGTCTCGCACAGGTTGTAGGGGTGGGGGGGTCTCGCACAGGTTGTAGGGGGTGGGGGGGTCTCGCACAGGTTGTAGGGGGTGGGGGGGTCTCGCACAGGTTGTAGGGGGTGGGGGGGTCTCGCACAGGTTGTAGGGGGTGGGGGGGGTCTCGCACAGGTTGTAGGGGGTGGGGGGGTCTCGCACAGGTTGTAGGGGGTGGGGGGGTCTCGCACAAGTTGTAGGGGGTGGGGGCGTCTCGCACAGGTTGTAGGGGGTGGGGGGGTCTCGCACAGGTTGTAGGGGGTGGGGGGGTCTCGAACAGGTTGTAGGGGGTGGGGGGGTCTCGCACAGGTAGTAGGTAGTAGGGGGGTCTCGCACAGGTTGTAGGGGGTGGGGGGGTCTCGCACAGGTTGTAGGGGGTGGGGGGTCTCGCACAGGTTGTAGGGGGGTCTCGCACAGGTTGTAGGGGGTGGGGGGGTCTCGCACAGGTTGTAGGGGGTGGGGGGTCTCGCACAGGTAATAGGGGGTGGGGGGTCTCGCACAGGTTCTAGTGGGTGGGGGGGTCTCGCACAGGTTCTAGGGGTGGGGGGGTCTCGCACAGGTTGTAGGGGGTGGGGGGGTCTCGCACAGGTTGTAGGGGGTGGGGGGGTCTCGCACAGGTAATAGGGGGTGGGAGGTCTCGCACAGGTTCTAGTGGGTGGGGGGGGGTCTCGCACAGGTTCTAGTGGGTGGGGGGGGTCTCGCACAGGTTGTAGGGGGTGGGGGGGTCTCGCACAGGTTGTAGGGGGGTGGGGTCCCCGCACAGGTAGGAGGGGGGGTCCCCGCACAGGTAGGGAGGTGGGGGGTCCCCGCACAGGTAGGAGGTGGGGGGGTCCCCGCACAGGTAGGAGGTGGGGGGGTCCCTGCACAGGTAGGAGGTGGGGGGGTCCCGCACAGGTAGGAGGTGGGGGGGTCCCGCACAGGTAGGAGGTGGGGGGGTCCCGCACAGGTAGGAGGGGGTCCCGCACAGGTAGGTGGGGGGGTCCCCGCACAGGTAGGAGGTGGGGGGGTCCCCGCACAGGTAGGAGGGGGGGGTCCCCGCACAGGTAGGAGGGGGGGGGTCCCCGCACAGGTAGGAGGGGGGGTCCCCACACAGGTAGGAGGGGGGGGGGACCCCACAAAGGTAGGAGGTGGGGGGGTCCCCGCACAGGTAGGAGGGGGGGGGGTTCCGCACAGGTAGGAAGGGGGGGGGGTCTCCGCACAGGTAGGAGGGGGGGGGTCCCCGCACAGGTAGGAGGGGGGGGGGTCCCGCACAGGTAGGAGGGGGTCCCGCACAGGTAGGAGGTGGGGGGGTCCCCGCACAGGTAGGAGGTGGGGGGGTCCCCGCACAGGTAGGAGGTGGGGGGGTCCCCGCACAGGTAGGAGGTGGGGGGGTCCCCGCACAGGTAGGAGGGGGGGGGTCCCCGCACAGGTAGGAAGGGGGGGGGTCCCCGCACAGGTAGGAAGGGGGGGGTCCCCGCACAGGTAAAAAAAGGTGGGGGGGGTCCCCGCACAGGTAGAAGGGGGTCACCGCACAGGTAGGAGGTGGGGGGGTCCCGGCACAGATAGGAGGGGGGGGGGTCCCCGCACAGGTAGGAAGGGGGGGTCCCCGCACAGGTAGGAGGTGGGGTGGTCCCCGCACAGGTAGGAGGGGGGGGGGTCCCCGCACAGGTAGGAAGGGGGGGTCCCCGCACAGGTAGGAGGTGGGGGGGTCCCTGCACAGGTAGGAGGTGGGGGGTCCCTGTCACGGGAGACCCGCTTAATAACACATTTATATTTCGTGGATCCTGATTGAGCAGAACAGGTTGAGCAAAATAAACTGAGATTTATTCCCTTGATAGGCAAACACACGACAACTGCAGAATAAACTTAATAATTACACTCACGGGTAGAGAAACAGAGGATAATGTCCAGAAAGGTGCCAAAAAAAACAGGAGATTGTCCTTTAAACTGTAGTCCATTTGCAAATTGCCAAATAAATAGCCCCAGTCCAATCCTTCTGTGAATGGCAAAGTCTTTTCTGGTTCTCTGGGATTTGCTGGATCCCCAGGGCTAACGAAATCCTGAAGCAGGGCAAGTTTCCTTGTTGCGATGTTTTTAACCCCTTGCGTTCTGGAATCGTAGCCGCTTGAAGAAATCAGGTAACAGCAACAGCAAAAACAGGAATCACCCAGGAATGAGGGGTACAGGCCTTTTTAAGGACAAGGGCCTGTGAAGGGATACATTAGCCTCATCCCATTGGCAAGGAATTATCTTCCTCCTATCAGAACCTGCCAGGTCACATGGGCCAGTCCTACAGCCAGCTCAGGTATCTCTGAGCATGCTCAGTAAGCAGCTTGGTAGCACTGCTAAGTAAAAAGGGGCCACTCATTTCTGAGGACGCAATGTCTGCAGTTTGGGTCCCGAGGTGTGAAATATCCAGGAGGAGTAACAGGATCTGCTACTCAGAAACATCCTGATTTAAGTGACACTTTACGAATCTGGGATCTTTCATCCCAACAGGGGGCTCCTGTATGCATAACATTTGGTCCTTACTGTCTTATCAAAGGCAGGCAGACAAAAAAATAGCATCCGGCATGTACATTTTAAAACAGGAACATAAAGGCACTTCACTGCAGGTAGAGATTAGCCTGCAAAATGGGGACAGCCATGCATATAGAATTAACCCCTTCATCCCCAACGCGAAATAGGGGTAACCAGCTGAGCCCACTGCCTTTATTAATGCGCTGATTACCCCCATTTTCGCCACATCTCCCCCACTCAAAGCCCAAGGTTTGCCCTGGCCACCTCCTCTGGTGGTTGGGCTGACCTGAGGGTTTTTGAAGTCATTAGGTCTTGGGGATTGTCCTGCCGGGAGAGGCCATCAGCGTTCCCATGCTCACTGCCTTTCTTGTGCTGAATGGTGAAGTCACATTCTTGCAAGGCAAGGCTCCAGCGCAGGAGCTTGGCATTCTCTCCCGACACCCTCTGCAACCAACTTAGGGGGTTATGGTCAGTGATAACAGTGAAGTGTCTGCCATAGAGATAAGGCTGTAACTTCTTGAGAGCCCATACTATGGCCAGACACTCCTTCTCAATAGTGGCATAGGCCACTTCTCTGGGCAGCAAGTTGCGGCTCAGGTAAACCACGGGATGCTCACTACCCCCGTCCCCCACCTGGCTGAGCACCGCCCCAATACCGAAGTCTGAGGCATCAGTCTGCACCAGAAACTTTTTGGAATAATCTGGAGCGGCCAGTATAGGAGCGCTGGATAGGGCAGTCTTCAAAGCCTGAAATGCATCTTCACAGGCTGGAGACCAGACTACCAGCACAGACTGTCGCTTCTGGGTCAAGTCAGTCAGGGGTTTGGCAATGGCACTATACTGGGGAACAAACTTCCTGTAGTAGCCTGCAGTGCCTAGAAATACCATGCCCTGCTTCTTGGTTTTGGGAGTGGGCCACTGCACTACTGCCTCTACCTTAGCTGGTTCTGGCTTGAGGTGCCCTCCACCCACCCTATGCCCTAGGTATAAGACTTCAGCCATCCCTACTAAGCACTTGGTGGGTTTTAAGGTGAGACCTGCCTCCGTAATCCTGGCTAGCACCGCAGCTACATGAATTAAGTGTGATTCCCAGGAGTTACTGAACACAGCAATATCATCCAGATAAGCCCTTGCAAACCCTTGCATGCCCTCTAGCAAACGATTGACCAGGCATTAGAAGGTAGCCGGTGCATTCTTCATCCCAAATGGCATCACTAAGAACTCATAGAGGCCACTTGGGGTGATGAAAGCCGACTTCTCCCTAGCCTCCTGGGTCAAAGGGATCAGCCAGTACCCTTTACTGAGATCCCTGGTGGTCAGATACCTTGCCCCCGCGAGTTCATCCAGCAACTCATCCATGCGGGGCATGGGGTAGGCATCTGAAACCGTCCCTGCATTGAGCTGCCGGTAGTCCACACAGAACCGGGTGGTTCCGTCCTTCTTAGGCACCAGGACTACCGGACAAGCCCAAGGGCTCTGGGATGGTACAATTACCCCTAGGGCCAGCATCTCCTCCACCTCCCTCTCTATACTGCCCTTCACCTCTGCTGACACTCTATAAGCGTGCTTATGCAGAGGTCTCAGATCCCCTGTAAGCACTGGGTGCTCAGTGATGGGTGTCCTCCCTGGCTTGTCCATGAACAGAGCCCTATACTGCTCTAGCATAGCCCTGGCATCTGCTCTCTGCCTGACACTCAGCTGAGCCCCGATTTCCACCTGCTCTAGGGTACCTCCCTGCCTAGCCTCCCCCAGGAGATCAGGCAGAGCATTGCTCGCCGGATCCCCCATCGGTGGGCTGCAAATGGCCAGCACCGACGCCACACTCGGTGCTATGTACTCCTTGAGCATATTGATGTGATAGACTTTGGTTCTCCCTGTCTCAGCATCTACCTGTACAACATAGTTGCACTCGTTCATCTTTCGCAGTACCGGATACGGTCCCGACCAGGCAGCCATTAATTTGTTCTCCCGAGTGTGTTTCAGAACAAGTACCTGCTGTTCTGGGATGAACTCTCTGCTACGGGCATTCTGGTCATACCATGTCTTCTGCTTGGTCTGAGCAGCCTTAAGGTTGTCCTGTGCCAACCCCATGAGCATCTCTAACCGGTCTCTGAGATCTACCACATACTGAAGCACAGACGCATCAGTATTGGTAGCTTCCCCTTCCCATCCCTCACGGAATAGGTCCAGAGGTCCACGTACCCTGCGACCATATAGCAGCTCAAAGGGAGAAAAGCCGGTATATTCTTGCGGTACCTCTCGGTAGGCAAACAGCAAGTGCTGCAGGTGAATCTCCCAGTCTTTCCCCTCCGCCTCTATAAAGGTCCGAAGCATCTGCTTCAGGGTCCCGTTAAACCTCTCACATAATCCGTTTGTCTGGGGATGGTAAGGGGTAGTGCGCCGGTGCTGTACACCGCATGCATCCCAGAGACAATGTAGCAATTCACTCATGAACTGCGCCCCCTGATCGGTTAGGACCTCGCTAGGGAAACCTACCCTAGTGAAAATGGTGAGCAAAGCCTTAGCATCTATAGTAGCCAGCGCTACAGCCTCAGGGTACCGGGTGGCAAAATCCACCACCGTGAAGATGTAGCGCTTCCCTGTCCAGCTAGGAATCATAAGGGGCCCCACAAGGTCCATTTCTACCCGCTGAAAGGGTTCCCCTATCACCGGTAGTGGTCTCAGGGGTGCCTTCACACGATCACCCGCCTTACCCACTCGCTGGCAGGCATCACAGGAGCGGCAGAAATCTGCCACCTCGCTGGAGGCCCCCGGCCAGTAGTAACGCTGCAAGAGCCGGGCTCTCGTGCGTGTGACCCCCTGATGCCCCGCAAGCGGGATGGAGTGGGCAACCTGTAATAACTGTTGCCTATACCCCATGGGTACCACTAACTGTCGCTTGCCAGTCCAAACCTTATCTAACCCTGTAGCCCCCTGCTCTCTATACAGAAGCCTGCGGTGCTACAAGTAGTAATCAGATCCCTCACTTGGCTTAGACTCGGACACCCGAAGTCTCATGCCCTCCAAGGTGGGATCAGATTGCACCGCTTCCCTGAACTGAGTGCCTAATTCTGGCCACCCCCCGGTCATACCTGAGTCAGGGGGACAGGGAAAAGAGACAGGGTACAGTAAGTCAGTGTCAGAAGCGGACTGAGTCTGGCTTACCTGTCTGGTCTCCTCAGAGACTGCTGGAACTGTAGGTCCCAAATGCAGGGGGACAGGGGCTGCTGCTGTGATCTTTGCTGCCTGGCTCCTAGTAATCGCTGCAACCGGTGCAGCAGGTGTCAGCTCCGCAGTAAAAACACAGGTAACGTGCCCCAGATCGTTGCCAAGGAGCACCTCAGCATCCAATCCGGGCAATACCCCCCACCTCCCTCATGCCACGACCCGCCCCCCAGTCCAAAAAGACCCGGGCAACTTGGAGTGACCGCGGTCCTCCGTCTGGCATGGTCACTTGCATCCCGGTGCCCGGGAGCAAATCCTCTGGCCGCACCATATCAGGGCGCACCAGAGTCACGGTGGCACCGGAGTCCAGCAACCCGTCTGCTTGCCGGTCTCCGATGGTCACCCTCCGCAGATGCTTCTGCCTGGCATCGTTGCGTTGCAACCCGATTGGTGCAACCTGATGCCCTCCGCTCTCCACTGCAGGTCCTGAGTTGGCAAGGGTTGGTGCCTCCGTGGTCATCCCTCTGTTGGCTGGCGTCACGGCTGTGCTGGTCCCCTCCAATGGTGCCAGTCGCACACGGGCAACTGGTTTTGCTGCTTGGGAGCGGTGCCCCTGATGGGGTCCTGTGGACCGGTCCCGGTCCGGACAATCAGGTCTAAGGTGCCCGACCTTGTTGCAGGTAAAACACCGCCTCTCATGTTTGAATTCTGCAGCCTTTGGCGCTTTGCTTGCTGCTGCAGCTTTCAGTGTCCATTGAGGGGTAGCTTTAGTTCCCTGGGCGGCTCGGGCCCCTCCTTGGGGAACTGCTGGCTCATCCAAAGCAATCCTGCTGGCCACATACTCGTCGGCCATCCGGGCAGTGTCCTCACAGGTCTTAGGTTTGCGGTCATAGATCCAAGCCCGCACAGTGGGGGGGAACCGCTGCATCCGCTGCTCCTGGAACATCAGGTCCAGTAAGGTATGGTATTTGGTAGCCCCATACCCTGTGACCCACTGGGTTCCATGCCTGACCATTCTGTTGGCATAGTCCGCAAATGATTCCCCGGGTTTTATATCCCCCGTCCGGAACTTGCTCCAGAACCCCTCAGGTGTCAGGGCATACTGGACCAGCAGCTTGCGCTTCACATGCCCATAGTCATCTGCATCCACACCGGGAAGCTCCTGCACAGTTCTTTTGGCTTTGCCGGATAATAGTGGTCGTAGTTTGACCACCCAGTCCCTTCTTGGTATTCGGAACCGGCCGCACTGATTCTCAAAATCATTTAGAAATTAGTCCAGGTCATCCGTGCCATCAATGAACTTGCTAAACCTGCGGTGATCCGGCCGGGAAAGCTCTTGTTCCCCGTTTACAAGGTGGGATTGGGAACCTTTTCCAAGTGCTACCGTGAGGAGCTTTAACCGCTGCTCGTAGCTGATTCCCTCTCCCCAGGTGGCGAGCAGTGCGCTGAGTCCAGTGGCCGTCAGTCTGTCGGCCGCAGCCGCGAACCCCTCCGCACTCCCTGGCACCAAGCCACCCACGACCGGGTGGTCAGCATCACTCTCCCCCTGTCCTTGCAGCCCCGGAGTTGGAGGGACCGCCTCAACTCCAGGCTGGGTACCATCCGCTGCAAGTGCAGCTAATTGGGTCGCTCTGGCCTCATATTCTTCTAAATCCTCCTCCAGCTGACTCTTGGAACGACCGTCTGTCGTTAAGCCATATCCCGCACATCTCTCCACAACTTGCTCTCTGTCCCAGGAACGGAACCTCCCTGAGCGCAGACTCATGGTGCCACCGGGTTATGGGTCCAGAGACCAGTGAATTATCTCGTGCTTCTTTGGAAGTGTGTGTAAGTTGCCACTTGTCTGAGGAGCTTGCAATCTACAAGGTCCTCACTATATTACAGAACACTGCAATATAGGCTCAATCAGTATCTCACCAGCTGCCACCAGTTTTAAACGCCTGTGACGGGAGACGCGCTTAATAACACATTTATATTTCGTGGGTCCTGATTGAGCAGAACAGTTTGAGCAAAATAAACTGAGATTTATTCCCTTGATCGGCAAACACACGACAACTGCAGAATAAACTTAATAATTACACTTACGGGTAGAGAAACAGAGGATAATGTCCAGAAAGGTGCAAAGCACCAGAAGCTTGTCCTTTAAACTGTAGTCCATTTGCAAATTGCCAAATAAATAGCCAGTTCAATCCTTCTGTGCATGTGCAAAGTCCTTTCTGGTTCTCTGGGATTTGCTGGATCCCCAGGGCTAACGAAATCCTGAAACAGGGCAAGTTTCCTTGTTGCGATGTTTTTAACCCCTTGCGTTCTGGAATCGTAGCCGCTTGAAGAAATCAGGTAACAGCAACAGCAAAAACAGGAATCACACCGGAATGAGGGGTACAGGCCTTTTTAAGGACAAGGGCCTGTGAAGGGATACATTAGCCTCATCCCATTGGCAAGGAATTATCTTCCTCCTATCAGAACCTGCCAGGTCACATGGGCCAGTCCTACAGCCAGCTCAGGTATCTCTGAGCATGCTCAGTAAGCAGCTTGGTAGCACTGCTAAGTAAAAAGGGGCCACTCATTTCTGGGGACGCAATGTCTGCAGTTTGGGTCCCGAGGTGTGAAATATCCAGGAGGAGTAACAGGATCTGCTACTCAGAAACATCCTGATTAAGTGACACTTTACGAATCTGGGATCTTTCATCCCAACAGGGGGCTCCTGTATGCATAACATTTGGTCCTTACTGTCTTACAAAGGCAGGCAGACAAAAAAATAGCATCCTGCCTGTACATTTTAAAACAGCAACAGAAAGGCACTTCACTGCAGGTAGAGATTAGCCTGCAAAATGGGGACAGCCATGCATATAGAATTAACCCCTTCATCCCCAACGCGAAATAGGGGTAACCAGCTGAGCCCACTGCCTTTATTAATGCGCTGATTACCCCCATTTTCGCCACAGTCCCCACACAGGTAGGAGGTGGGGGGGTCCCTGCACAGGTAGGAGGTAGGTGGTGGGGGGGGGGGTCCCCGCACAGGTAGGAGGTGGGGGGGTCCCCGCACAGGTAGGAGGGGGGGTCCCCGCACAGGTAGGAGGGGGGGGTCCCCGCACAGGTAGGAGGGGGGGGGGTCCCCGCACAGGTAGGAGGGGGGGGGGGTCCCCGCACAGGTAGGAGGGGGGGAGGTCCCCGCACAGGTAGGAGGTGGGGGGGGGTCCCGCACAGGTAGGAGGGAGGGGGTCACCGCACAGGTAGGAGGGGGGGGGTCACCGCACAGGTAGGAGGTGGAGGGGTCCCCGCACAGGTAGGAGGTGGAGGGGTCCCCGCACAGGTAGGAGGTGGGGGGGTCCCCGCACAGGTAGGAGGGGGGGGTCCCCGCACAGGTAGGAGGTGAGGGGGTCCCGCACAGGTAGGAGGGAGGGGGTCCCGCACAGGTAGGAGGGAGGGGGTCCCGCACAGGTAGGATGGAGGGGGTCCCGCACAGGTAGGAGGGGGGGGGGTCCCGCACAGGTAGGAGGGGGGGGGTCCCGTACAGGTAGGAGGGGGGGGGGGTCCCGTACAGGTAGATGGGGGGGGTCCCGCACAGGTAGGAGGGGGGGGGGGTCCCGCACAGGTAGGAGGGGGGTGGTCCCGCACAGGTAGGAGGGGGGGGGGAGGTACGCACAGGTAGATGGGGGGGGAGGCACGCACAGGTAGATGGGGGGGGGAGGCACGCACAGGTAGATGGGGGGGAGGCACGCACAGGTAGATGGGGGGGGAGGCCCGCACAGGTAGATGGGGGGGCCCGCACAGGTAGATGGGGGGGCCCGCACAGGTAGGAGGGGGGGTGGGGGTGTCTCTCTCTGTGTAACACAGCAGCACAGGATTACTGTGTGTTTTACTGAAGAGAATATTCTGTCAGCACCAGCTACCAAATCCCAACCTACAGAACAAGGCAGGGACCTGTTATAATGGTGCCACGCCACCCTCTCCAGAAGACTCTGCCCACCTTTTAACAGCCCCCTCTGTGAGTCTTTGCCACCCCTCTGCCCCCCTATAAGGCTCTGCCATAGTCCCCCTCTTTAAGGCTCTGTACATGAGGAGGTATGCAGAAAGTTAGTAGGAGTCTCACCTTCCTCCTCATTAGCTGCAAATTCATCGTCTTCTTCCTCCGAATATTGGGAGCAGTGATTGGAAACGGGTTCCTGTAAGAAAAGCGAGGAAAGCTCAGGACGCGCCGCCAGCACCGCGGCACAGCTAAGCCCCCGTCGCCTGCTGCACCACCGGTCGCCACAGCCCAGCTCCACCCCGCGCGCCCCGCCGCAAGCTGCACCACCGGTCGCCACAGCGCGCCCCGCCGCCAGCTCCACCCCGCGCGCCCAACCCCTGCGCGCCCCGCCGCCAGCTGCACCACCGGTCGCCACAGCCCAGCGCGCACCGCCGCCAGCTGCACCACCGGTCGCCACAGCCCAGCGCGCCCCGCCGCCAGCACCACCCCGCGCGCCCCGCCGCCAGCACCACCCCGCGCGCCCCGCCGCCAGCTGCACCACCGGTCGTCACAGCCCAGCGCGCCCTGCCGTCAGCTCCACCCCGCGCGCCCAACCCCCGTGCGCCCCGCCGCCAGCACCACCCCACAGCCATATCAACCCTGCGCCCCCCCCCACAGCCCAGGGCCCCCCCGTATATGAAGGATGGGGTACCTGTACGTCCCGCTCCTCACCGCCCTCTCTGGGTCCGGGCAGGGTTTGGGGGGGCAGAGCCTGTAGGAGTTCCTCCAGGGGAAGCTCACTCTCCCGTTTGAGCAGCTCTATCTCCAGGCGCTGGCTCTCTGCATCGTTCCCGTCCTCCTGCTCTTCCATCTCTATCGTCTCCTCATCATCATCCTCCTCCTCCTCCTCATGGGGCTGGAAGTCTCCATCTGCCAACACAGCGACAGCTGCACACTGCGGCTCCCACACTCCCGCAGCTGCACACTGCGGCTCCCACACTCCCGCAGCTGCACACTGCGGCTCCCACACTCCCGCAGCTGCACACTGCGGCTCCCACACTCCCGCAGCTGCACACTGCGGCTCCCACACTCCCGCAGCTGCACACTGCGGCTCCCACACTCCCGCAGCTGCACACTGCAGCTCCCACACTCCCGCAGCTGCACACTGCAGCTCCCACACTCCCGCAGCTGCACACTGCAGCTCCCACACTCCCGCAGCTGCACACTGCAGCTCCCACACTCCCGCAGCTGCACACTGCAGCTCCCACACTCCCGCAGCTGCACACTGCAGCTCCCACACTCCCGCAGCTGCACACTGCAGCTCCCACACTCCCGCAGCTGCACACTGCAGCTCCCACACTCCCGCAGCTGCACACTGCAGCTCCCACACTCCCGCAGCTGCACACTGCAGCTCCCACACTCCCGCAGCTGCACACTGCAGCTCCCACACTCCCGCAGCTGCACACTGCAGCTCCCACACTCCCGCAGCTGCACACTGCAGCTCCCACACTCCCGCAGCTGCACACTGCAGCTCCCACACTCCCGCAGCTGCACCCCACTACAGAGCCCAGGTAAAGGGGAGGTGTCCGTACAGATATGGTGGGAGGTCCCTGTGGGGGTGGGGGGGGGGGGGGGGGGGGTGGGGGGGACAGGTAAGGTGGGTAGGTTCCCATGCAGGTAAAGGGGGGGGGGGGGGGTAATGTGGTGGGGGTTCTGTACAGATAGGGGGGGTCCCCTATATGACGCTCCACTCCCCACCCCCTCCCCCCTAAGGCTCGGCTCCCCCTTGCCCCCCACACAGTGAAGGTCTTACCGTCCTGCCGGCACACGGAGGGCGCGGGGCTGGAGCGCAGGGAGCCCCCCTGTGAGGACCCCAGGCCGGAGGAGCTGGGTTTGCTGGTCGGGAGCGTCTCGCTCAGACTCTGGCTGAGGAGATCAGAGTATTTCTCTGTCTGACCCACAATGAAATCCAGCTGCAGGTCCAAGGCCTTCTTCCGCTTCTCCTCCAGCCGAGACTGCTGCTTAAACTGCACCACCTGCGAGACAGCCAGACACGGCGTGAGACCGCTGCTTAACCTGCACCCCTGCGAGACAGCCAGAGACCGAGTGAGGCCGCTGCTTAAACTGCACCACCTGCGAGACAGCCAGACACGGCGTGAGACCGCTGCTTAACCTGCACCCCTGCGAGACAGCCAGAGACCGAGTGAGGCCGCTGCTTAACCTGCACCCCCTGCGAGACTGCCAGAGACCGAGTGAGACCGCTGCTTAACCTGCACCCCCCGCGAGACAGCCAGAGAGACCGAGTGAGGCCGCTGCTTAACCTGCACCCCCCGCGAGACAGCCAGAGACCGAGTGAGACCGCTGCTTAACCTGCACCCCCCGCGAGACAGCCAGAGAGACCGAGTGAGACCGCTGCTTAACCTGCACCCCCTGCGAGACTGCCAGAGACCGAGTGAGGCCGCTGCTTAACCTGCACCCCCTGCGAGACAGCCAGAGAGACCGAGTGAGACCGCTGCTTAACCTGCACCCCCCGCAAGACAGCCAGAGACCGAGTGAGACCGCTGCTTAACCTGCACCCCCTGCGAGACAGCCAGAGAGACCGAGTGAGGCCGCTGCTTAACCTGCACCCCCCGCGAGACAGCCAGAGACCGAGTGAGACCGCTGCTTAACCTGCACCCCCCGCGAGACAGCCAGAGACCGAGTGAGACCGCAGCTTAACCTGCACCCCCCGCGAGACAGCCAGAGACCGAGTGAGACCGCTGCTTAACCTGCACCCCCCGCGAGACAGCCAGAGACCGAGTGAGACCGCTGCTTAACCTGCACCCCCTGCGAGACAGCCAGAGAGACCGAGTGAGACCGCTGCTTAACCTGCACCCCCTGCGAGACAGCCAGAGAGACCGAGTGAGACCGCTGCTTAACCTGCACCCCCTGCGAGACAGCCAGAGAGACCGAGTGAGGCCGCTGCTTAACCTGCACCCCCCTGCGAGACAGCCAGAGAGACCGAGTGAGACCGCTGCTTAACCTGCACCCCCCGCGAGACAGCCAGAGAGACCGAGTGAGGCCGCTGCTTAACCTGCACCCCCCACGAGACAGCCAGACACGGCGTGAGACCGCTGCTTAACCTGCACCCCGAGACAGCCAGACACGGCGTGAGACCGCTGCTTAACCTGCACCCCGAGACAGCCAGACACGGCGTGAGACCGCTGCTTATCCTGCACCCGAGACACCCAGACAGCATGAGACCGCTGCTTAACCTGCACCCCGAGACAGCCAGACACGTCGTGAGACCGCTGCTTAACCTGCACCCCGAGACAGCCAGACAGCATGAGACCGCTGCTTATCCTGCACCCCGAGACAGCCAGACAGCATGAGACCGCTGCTTATCCTGCACCCCGAGACAGCCAGACAGCATGAGACCGCTGCTTAAGCTGCACCCGAGACAGCCAGACAGCATGAGACCGCTGCTTAAGCTGCACCCCGAGACAGCCAGACACGGCGTGAGACCGCTGCTTATCCTGCACCCCGAGACAGCCAGACACGGCGTGAGACCGCTGCTTATCCTGCACCCCGAGACAGCCAGACACAACGTGAGACCGCTGCTTAACCTGCACCCCGAGACAGCCAGACACGGCGTGAGACCGCTGCTTATCCTGCACCCCGAGACAGCCAGACACGGCGTGAGACCGCTGCTTATCCTGCACCCCGAGACAGCCAGACACGGCGTGAGACCGCTGCTTATCCTGCACCCCGAGACAGCCAGACACGGCGTGAGACCGCTGCTTATCCTGCACCCCGAGACAGCCAGACACGGCGTGAGACCGCTGCTTATCCTGCACCCGAGACAGCCAGACAGCATGAGACTGCTGCTTAACCTGCACCCGAGACAGCCAGACAGCATGAGACCGCTGCTTATCCTGCACCCGAGACAGCCAGACACGGCGTGAGACCGCTGCTTAACCTGCACCCCGAGACAGCCAGACACGGCGTGAGACCGCTGCTTAACCTGCACCCGAGACAGCCAGACACGGCGTGAGACCGCTGCTTAACCTGCACCCCGAGACAGCCAGACAGCATGAGACTGCTGCTTAACCTGCACCCGAGACAGCCAGACAGCATGAGACCGCTGCTTAACCTGCACCCGAGACAGCCAGACAGCATGAGACCGCTGCTTAACCTGCACCCGAGACAGCCAGACACAACGTGAGACCGCTGCTTATCCTGCACCCCGAGACAGCCAGACAGCATGAGACCGCTGCTTATCCTGCACCCCGAGACAGCCAGACACGGCGTGAGACCGCTGCTTATCCTGCACCCCGAGACAGCCAGACACGGCGTGAGACCGCTGCTTAACCTGCACCCCGAGACAGCCAGACAGCATGAGACCGCTGCTTAACCTGCACCCGAGACAGCCAGACACGGCGTGAGACCGCTGCTTATCCTGCACCCCGAGACAGCCAGAAAGCATGAGACCGCTGCTTAACCTGCACCCCGAGACAGCCAGACACGGCGTGAGACCGCTGCTTATCCTGCACCCCGAGACAGCCAGACACAACGTGAGACCGCTGCTTATCCTGCACCCCGAGACAGCCAGACACAACGTGAGACCGCTGCTTAACCTGCACCCGAGACAGCCAGACACAACGTGAGACCGCTGCTTAACCTGCACCCGAGACAGCCAGACACGGCGTGAGACCGCTGCTTAAACTGCACCCCCTGCGAGACAGCCAGACAGCATGAGACCGCTGCTTATCCTGCACCCGAGACAGCCAGACAGCATGAGACTGCTGCTTAACCTGCACCCGAGACAGCCAGACACAACGTGAGACCGCTGCTTATCCTGCACCCGAGACAGCCAGACACAACGTGAGACCGCTGCTTATCCTGCACCCGAGACAGCCAGACACGGCGTGAGACCGCTGCTTAACCTGCACCCGAGACAGCCAGACACAGCATGAGACCGCTGCTTAACCTGCACCCCGAGACAGCCAGACAGCATGAGACCGCTGCTTATCCTGCACCCGAGACAGCCAGACACAACGTGAGACCGCTGCTTAACCTGCACCCGAGACAGCCAGACACGGCGTGAGACCGCTGCTTAACCTGCACCCGAGACAGCCAGACACAGCATGAGACCGCTGCTTAACCTGCACCCGAGACAGCCAGACACGGCGTGAGACCGCTGCTTATCCTGCACCCGAGACAGCCAGACACGGCGTGAGACCGCTGCTTATCCTGCACCCCGAGACAGCCAGACACGGCGTGAGACCGCTGCTTATCCTGCACCCGAGACAGCCAGACAGCATGAGACCGCTGCTTATCCTGCACCCGAGACAGCCAGACACGGCGTGAGACCGCTGCTTATCCTGCACCCGAGACAGCCAGAAAGCATGAGACCGCTGCTTAACCTGCACCCCGAGACAGCCAGACACGGCGTGAGACCGCTGCTTAACCTGCACCCGAGACAGCCAGACAGCATGAGACCGCTGCTTAACCTGCACCCGAGACAGCCAGACACGGCGTGAGACCGCTGCTTAACCTGCACCCCGAGACAGCCAGACACGGCGTGAGACCGCTGCTTAACCTGCACCCGAGACAGCCAGACAGCATGAGACCGCTGCTTAACCTGCACCCGAGACAGCCAGACAGCATGAGACCGCTGCTTAACCTGCACCCGAGACAGCCAGACACGGCGTGAGACCGCTGCTTATCCTGCACCCCGAGACAGCCAGACAGCATGAGACCGCTGCTTATCCTGCACCCCGAGACAGCCAGACACGGCGTGAGACCGCTGCTTAACCTGCACCCGAGACAGCCAGACAGCATGAGACCGCTGCTTAACCTGCACCCGAGACAGCCAGACACGGCGTGAGACCGCCGCTGCTTAACATGCACCCCGAGATAGCGTGAGACAGATACTTATCCTGCACCCCGAGAGCCAGACACAACGTTAGACTGCTGCTTAAACGCACCCGAGACAGCCAGACAGCATGAGACTGCTGCTTAACCTGCACCCGAGACAGCCAGACAGCATGAGACCGCTGCTTAACCTGCACCCCAAGAAAGCCAGACAGCATGAGACCGCTGCTTAACCTGCACCCGAGACAGCCAGACAGCATGAGACCGCTGCTTAACCTGCACCCCAAGAAAGCCAGACAGCATGAGACCGCTGCTTAACCTGCACCCGAGACAGCCAGACAGCATGAGACCGCTGCTTAACCTGCACCCGAGACAGCCAGACAGCATGAGACCGCTGCTTAACCTGCACCCGAGACAGCCAGACAGCATGAGACCGCTGCTTAACCTGCACCCCGAGACAGCCAGACAGCATGAGACCGCTGCTTAACCTGCACCCGAGACAGCCAGACAGCATGAGACCGCTGCTTAACCTGCACCCGAGACAGCCAGACAGCATGAGACCGCTGCTTAACCTGCACCCGAGACAGCCAGACAGCATGAGACCGCGGCTTAGACTGCACCCGAGACAGCCAGAGCCCCCTCCTGAATATGAGACCTCACACCCCCCCCCGAATACGAGACGACCTCCCCCCTCCCTCCCCACGAATACGAGACGACCTCGACCCTCCCTCCCCACGAACACGAGACGACCTCCCTGCCCCCTAATACGAGACGACCTCCCTCCCCCTGAATACGAGACGACCTCCCCCCCCCCAATACGAGACGACCTCCCTCCCCCCGAATACGAGATGAGACCTCTCCCCCCCTCAATATGACGAGACCTCTCCCCCCCTCAATATGACGAGACCTCTCCCCCCCTCAATATGACGAGACCTCTCCCCCCCTCAATATGACGAGACCTCTCCCCCCCTCAATATGACGAGACCTCTCCCCCCCTCAATATGACGAGACCTCTCCCCCCCTCAATATGACGAGACCTCTCCCCCCCTCAATATGACGAGACCTCTCCCCCCCTCAATATGACGAGACCTCTCCCCCGTGAATAAGAGACCTCTCCCCCGTGAATAAGAGACCTCTCCCCCGTGAATAAGAGACCTCTCCCCCGTGAATAAGAGACCTCTCCCCCGTGAATAAGAGACCTCTCCCCCGTGAATAAGAGACCTCTCCCCCGTGAATAAGAGACCTCTCCCCCGTGAATAAGAGACCTCTCCCCCGTGAATAAGAGACCTCTCCCCCGTGAATAAGAGACCTCTCCCCCGAATAAGAGACCTCTCCCGAATAAGAGACCTCCCCCGAATAAGAGACCTCCCCCGAATAAGAGACCTCCCCCGAATAAGAGACCTCCCCCGAATAAGAGACCTCCCCCGAATAAGAGACCTCCCCCGAATAAGAGACCTCCCCCGAATAAGAGACCTCCCCCGAATAAGAGACCTCCCCCGAATAAGAGACCTCCCCCGAATAAGAGACCTCCCCCGAATAAGAGACCTCCCCCCCGAATTAGAGATCCCCCTGAATTAGAGACCCCCCTGAATTCGAGCCTACCCCCCTGAATAAGAGATCCCCACCCCTGAATAAGAGACCTCCCCCCCCCCCGGAATAAGAGACCCCCCCCCCCTCCCTGACCAGCCATTGCCGGTCACAAGCCCGAATAAAATGGGGAGTGTTGGTTACCGTGGTGACAGAACCGGAAAATTAGCCAAGAACCCAATGGCAGGATAACAATTACCAAATGTTCCTACAGCTATCGCAAACGGCTCAACCGATGCGTTGGGAGTAGCTGAGATCCCTTCGAAAAATGGACTACCAGCCACATGCAAAAACCATTTCAACGCTAAAAACATTCTCAACCTCGCTGCTTGGAATATCCGTTAGGGCAGCCAAACCGGCAAAATGGATCTATTCGCCGACAAACTAGACCAATTCAATATCGATATGGCCACAATTTCTAAAGCCAGGTTCCCTGGACAAGGGGAACGCACAGACTTAACCCTAACCTCTCGGCTCGCTTTCTCCCACACTATTCCGGCGGCGATCGTTTTAACACAGGCGTAGCTTTCATGCTGAAACCTAGTCTAAAGAAATTCTTCACCTGTATTCGGGCTTGCCAGTAAAATACCAACGACCATTATTGGGGTCTACGCCCCAACAGAGATCAGCAACGAGGAAGACAAAGACACGCTTTATGAGGAATTACAGCAGATTTTGAATTCTTATCAAGGTGGGAATCACCTGACAATAATTTGCGGGGATCTCAACGCACAGACCGGTTCTATCCGACTCGGATGGGAAAAAATGATCGGCCCATTTGGCTGTGGAAATATTAACGACAACGGTCTCCGCTTATTGTTATTTGCTAGCTATAACAAAATGGTGGCGTGCAGCACCTAGTTCCAACACACTATACGTCACAGGTTAACTTGGTCTCCGAATAATGGGAGAGATCAAAAAACATGGACTATTTTCTGATACATAAAAGGTTTCAGAGTGCGATGCAGGATGTTCGTGTAATGCGCGGAGGAGCATCTATTCGGTCAGAACATCATTTAGTTAGAGACAAATTTAAGCTTCACCTAAAAGCAAAGTGTGTTACTCATCCCACACCCACATTAGACTACTCACATGGCCAACCCCACAAACCAAGTCCAATTCCAAATTCAATTACGCAACCGGTTCGCCCCACGCATAATGGACAGTTAATTTAGAGGGTTGTTCTCTTTTTCGGAAGGATCAAGCAAATAGGAGAGGTGGAGTATGTCTATATGTTAAACCAGATCTGAAACCTATTATAAGGGATGATGTCTATGAAGGGAATGATGAAAATGTAGAGACCATGTGGATAGAAATTAGCAGTGGAGGTAAAAGTATAAAGAAAATGTTTGTGGGAATATGCTATAAACCACCAAATCTCTGTGAGATTGAGGAAGCTAAAATACTTTTGCAAATGGAGAAGGCATCAAAACTGGGTCATGTTTGCATAATGGGGGATTTTAATTATCCAGACATAGACGGGGGCAATGAGATTAGCGTTACAACAAAAGGAAGCAGGTTTTTGGGGGTGCTTAAAGACAAATTATTGAGGAACCAACCAGGAGAGGGCAATACTGGATTTGGTAATATCAAACAATGTAGAAGTAATACCCAAATGTTCCAGGACTTGAATATTTGGGTAACAGTGATCATAACATGGTCTCATTTGAAATAAATTATCAAAAAACAGATTACTCGGGGAAGAGACAGGAGGGAACGATTGACAGCAATAAGAAAAAAAGGGGGGTATCACGTGGGAAACAAAATAGGGGAAGGGGGAGGGGAGATGATTTAGAAGAGAGGCATTAAGCGGGATAATTTAGACATAGGAGTAGGCATTCAGATAGGTGATAGGGAAAGGGGAGACTTAGATAGGCATGATAGCAAGGGGCAAGATACGGGTATCGGAGTGGACCAATAGGGGCGGAAGATAGAGAGGGATAGATCGGGGGAGGGGGATAGGGGGGGAAGGAGAGAAAGGGTTAGAAGTATAGAGAAGGGAGCAGTTAAAAGGAGGGGAAGGATAAGGGAGAGTGGAGGTTAATTGAGTGGTCAGCACAAGAGAGTCCGAAGCACCAGCCTTTCCAGGGCTCAAACAGGCATGTTAAGGCATACAAAAAAAGTTTACCGTTCAAAGCTCTAGGGGTGAAGAAAGCGCGCGGTTATGGGGTGCGGGAGGAGCTACATACCCTGGCGTTAGCATGGGTCTCGATCAGGCCCAGGGGTGGAGGGACCCCCTGGACGTCGATAAAGTCCTTTGGGGGGCAAAGGAGAGTGGTAGCTGGGAGACCACGAGGGTTGCCACCCCAAAGGCGCTGGACTTGGCTGTGGGACGGAGAGGCCCCGCAGCCGACGACAAAGTGTCACTGTTTTTGAGTGTATGTTATGTTTCCCCCGTGCTTCCCCTCCTGTGTTTCCCTGGTGTGTCAGGCCCAGCCTAATCCCTTCCTTACCACCACCGTTCAGGCAGAGAGAGAACGGCGACAGATTCGGCGTAGAAGACGGCCCGGGACACCGGCAACAGAGGAAATTCAACGAGCCAGCCACGGCACAAAGTGAGAGTCAGAAACCCCATAAAGTATGTTAAATAAAGAAATTAGGTTTATTTCGCACAACGTTAAAGGATTCAACAGCCCGGCGAAACGTAAGTTGGCCTTTAAAGAGTATGAACGGCGAAAGGCAGACATTATTTTTCTCCAGGAGACCCACTTCTCAAGGAGCTGTTTCCCTTTATAGAAAAAGATTTCAGAACAGTACACATAGCCTCAGCTACAGAGGGAAAAAAGGGGGGTAGCTATTGCAATCCACAACAAACTAACGTTTCAGGTAGACAAATCGATAACGGATAGAGAAGGGCGATACCTCATCCTGGTGGGGTCCAAACAGGGTCAGCCCCTCACGTTAGCCTCTGTTTATGCCCCATGCGAGCCAGCCCCGGCATTTTTCCCCCTTTTTTTCCAGAAACTTCACAGTGTAGCTCAGGGAAATATAATTGTAGCGGGGGACCTCAATAGGACATTGTGACGGGAGACGCGCTTAATAACACATTTATATTTCGTGGATCCTGATTGAGCAGAACAGGTTGAGCAAAATAAACTGAGATTTATTCCCTTGATAGGCAAACACACGACAACTGCAGAATACACTTAATAATTACACTCACGGGTAGAGAAACAGAGGATAATGTCCAGAAATGTGCAAAGCACCAGGAGATTGTCCTTTCAAACTGTAGTCCATTTGCAAATTGCCAAATAAATAGCTAGTCCAATCCTTCTGTGCATGTGCAAAGTCTTTTCTGGTAGTTTTAAATGCTTGAAGAAATCAGGTAACAACAGCAACAACACAGGAATAACACAGGAATGAGGGGTACAGGCCTTTTTAAGGACAAGGGCCTGTGAAGTGTTACATTAGCCTCATCCCATTGGCAAGGAATTATCTTCCTGCTATCAGAACCTGCCAGGTCACATGGGCAAATCCTACAGCCAGCTCAGGTAACTCTGAGCATGCTCAGTAAGCAGCTTGGTAGCACTGCTAAGTAAAAAGGGGCCACTCATTTCTGGGGACGCAACGTCTGGAGTTTGGTCCCAAGGTGTGAAATATCTAGGACGAGTAGCAGGACCTGCTACTCAGAAACATCCTGATTAAGTGACACTTTATGAATCTGGGGTCTTTTGATATGCAACTTCCAGAGAGACTTACAGCTGTGGGCCTAGCAGGCTAGCTTTGAAGCTTGCATAGGCAAGTAACCCAGCTCATAGGTGTCAAAACATTTGGTTCTGGTATACA
This sequence comes from Ascaphus truei, assembly GCF_040206685.1. Taxonomy (NCBI): domain Eukaryota; kingdom Metazoa; phylum Chordata; class Amphibia; order Anura; family Ascaphidae; genus Ascaphus; species Ascaphus truei. Next base: position 104,912 of record NW_027456758.1, on the reverse strand, counting down.
AAACAAAGGCAGGCAGAAAAAAAACAGCATCCTGCCGGTACATATTAACTGCACCAGAAAGGCACTTCATCAAAAATATATGTTTCCCTTATGACAAAGTTATATTTTTTAATGTGTGTACTTGGGGGGATTACACAGAGGCGGCACCCCAAAAATCAGGGTGCTGGCTCACGCCGTTCCTAAATTAGCAGTCTTAAAAGGGGAACAGCATACATATGGGGGACAGTGGTACAGGGGAACAGCATATAATATTAACCCCTTCACCCCCAATACGAAATAGGGGTAACCAGCCGAGCCCACTGCCTTTATTAATGCGCTGATTACCCCCATTTTCGCCACAGACATTAAACCCCATTCTGGATAGGTGTACAACTACTAACCTGCCCCCTAGACAGGACATACTAAACATTACCCACGGACTACGAGACTGTCAATTAGTAGATATTTGGAGAGAGCAACATCAGCAGGATAAGGACGATACGTTTTACTCCCACCCACATAACAGATATAGCCGGATAGATCACTTCCTTGTATCCAATAGACTGGTCCCGGTGGTCTCCCACACGGGGATACACGATATTTCGTGGTCAGACCACGCATCAATAGAGCTGCGGTGCACACTAAATTCACTAGACAGACCTGGAGCAAACTGCAGACTTAATGAGCTGCTACTCAAAATTCCAGCCCCCGGGAAGGAGATAGGAGACAAAATCACAGAGTATTTTGTAGAGAACGAGGGTAGCGTGACATCACACTCCACATTGTGGGAGGCACATAAGGCCACCCTCAGGGGATCTCTGATGTCTCTGGCGGCTAGGCGCCGGAGGGAACAGGATCGCCGGATTCAGGAACTACAGGAGAAATTGGCATCACTCACTGTAACACATAAGTCCTTAAAGCAGGACGCTATTTATAAAGAGATCTCGGATATCAAACACCAATTAAACATTCGATTAACCTCCCAGGCGGAAAAGGAGTTGCGCTGGACTAAACGGAGGTTCTTTGAGAAGGCGAGCAGGCCGGACACCCTTTTAGCGAACAAGCTTAGAAATAAAACACCAAATTATCACATCCAATCTATTCGTACACAAGGGGTGGAGCTTACCTCCAACCCTAAGCGAATTTTAGAGGAATTCAAATCCTACTATGAGGCGCTTTATGATGGAGTTAAGGTCACACACAATCAGAAAACGAGGGACAATTTGCGGGAATTTTTAATGGGGGCAAAGTTGCCAAAGTTGAGCAGGGCGGAGAAGGAGGCATTAAAGACAGACTTCTCTTTAACGGCAGTTGTAAAGTCCCTCAAGCCAGCCAAGGCACCAGGGCCAGGTGGCTTTTCAAACCTATACTACAAAAAATATCTGAAAATATTAGCACCATATATGTTAAAACTCTTTAATTCGGTCCTGCAAGGGGCCTCGTTCCCAGCACAGATGCTCCAGGCTTCCATCTCCTTGATCTATAAACCAGGAAAGGACCCGGCAGACTGTAAGAGTTACCGGCCCATCTCTTTGATCAATACGGACATAAAAATATTCTCAAATCTTATAGCTAACAGAGTGGGTAACGTCCTCCCTAGGTTGATTCACCCAGATCAGGTGGGGTTCATAGGAGGAAGGCAAGCAGCGGACAATACCAGATGAGTAATTGATCTTATTGATTTGGCCCAAAAACATAATATCCCGTCAATGGTATTTAGTCTGGATGCAGAAAAAGCCTTCGAAAGGATTGATTGGTCCTATCTAAGGGGGACACTGGAGGCATTTGGCTTCGAGGGATGCCTCCTGGGAGCCATTATGGCCCTGTATGAAGAGCCGGCAGCAAGGTTACGACACAAGGGGTTCCCTTCGGGACAATTTCAAATCCGCAGTGGCACGAGGCAGGGTTGCCCACTGTCCCCCTTGCTGTTTGCCCTCTGTATTGAACCCTTGGCGGCACACCTGAAATTATGCCCAGATGTGTCAGGTATAACAGTAAAAGAGCAGACGCACAAAGTGGCGCTGTACACGGATGATGTGATATTGATATTATCCAGACCTCTCACCTCCCTGCCCAATGTGTTCGCAATTTTTGGGGCAGTTTAAACAAATTTCGGGGTTCAAAATTAATCAGGCCAAATCAGAAGCCCTCAATATAAATCTACCCAAACCAGTAGAAAAGCTAATTGGATTAAACTTCAACTTTAACTGGCAACCCTCCATGATCAAATATCTTGGGTGTATATAACAAGGGATGTTAAGACATTATATAAGGCTAATTATCCCAGGTTGTTCAAGACACTGAGGGAGGATCTCAGGAGATGGGAGGAGTATGGCATTTCTTGGATTGGAAGAATTCACAGTGTTAAAATGAATCTTCTACCTAAGGTGCTATATCTCTTTCAGGCCCTCCCTACCCCCCTGCTGAAAGATGACATCCTCTCGCTGCAGTCTAGAATAATGAAGTTTATCTGGAATAAAAAAAGCCCACGGATAAAAAAAAAAGATATCTTGAGGAGGCCGACCTCGAGGGGGGGGGGGGTTGGGGGTGCCTTGCCTGTTTGCCTACTATAAAGCAGCCCAACTGAGCCAAATCATACAATGGCACTCGGACCCGGAGCTCCGGAGATGGGTTGCCCTAGAAAAAGACTGCTGTGCGCCCATTGACCTGCAGAATCTTATATGTTACCTAAAAAGTGTTGGTCGGGAATTCAGATCCCGCTACAGGCTATATCAAACTCCTTGAAGGTTTGGGAGGCCACCAAACTGAAATGTTCTCTCAACACTAAACTCCTTGATGACGCCCATTTGGGGTAACCCGGATTTTGCTCCAGGGATGGATCGCTCACATTTCACAAAATGGTTTCAATCAGGGTATACTAGACTAAAGGATCTGGAGGGACGTCAGCATATCAAAACTTTTGATCATATCAAAGAGGAAAACAACATGCCCAATAAAGAATTTTTTAGATACCTCCAGATCAGGGCATTCTACAACAAAACCCCAATTCGGCCTAGGAGAACAAACTTCGAGCAGCTGTGTTCTAGAGGCACGGACACAAGGGGACTAACCTCTAGAATGTACAGGGAAGTGATCTGTCCAGAGACAAAAGTCGAATCCCGACTTAGTTATATGAGACAATGGGAAGCCGACTTAGGAGAGACACTAGAGGACGAGGACTGGGACAGGATCCTACAGGCAGCAGCCAAAAGCTCTATCTGTACCACGTTAAAGGAGAACGCATACAAAGTCCTAATGCGGTGGTATTACACCCCAACAAAATTAGCCAAATTTGTCAGAGGTTACTCCCCGCTTTGCCCGAAGCAATGCGGAGAACGAGCTGACTTACGTCATATGCTGTGGTCTTGCACGAGGGTGGCTCAGATTTCGGCGGAAATTAGAGATTGGCTTCAAAGATTGATCGGAGTGGAGATCCCCCTGGACCCATGGCTGTTCCTATTGGGCAGGCGGATCCAGGGGCTATCGAACGCCACTCATAAATTGACAGCACACTTAGCAACAGCCACCAGGTGCGAGATCGCAGCATTGTGTAAGCAACAGGAAGTACCAATTTTACCCAAAATTAGGAACAGAATTTGGTTTGTGTGCCGAATGGAACAATTGACGAGTTTGGTCAATGACTCCGGCTCAAATTTTCTAAAAGTGTGGTCGCCCTGGCTGGCCCAAACAGACATCCCGGGGGTGGATGCCACCAGAATATTGCAATGATAACCGTAAATGCGTTCTCCTCTGACCAAACGGATTCTCGACCACACAGTGACTAGGAAAACCCGAGGTTTAGGGGAGCTCAGGACCTGGCACACTAATACCAACAAGATACCGATGGAGCGAAAAGTGAAAAGAGCTGTATCCGCCCAGCTGTGATCTAGGTCGCGCTCTGGACCCCCCCCCCCCTCACCCCGTTACCCTGCCGTCATGTTCGTTGGTCTGTTAAGTCTGTCATGTGAGTCACGTTTAGTGTTTGGAAACGAAGAAATGGTGAAGTTACGATTGCTAATGGATTGTGTTATAATGTATGCACCAAAACACCTAATAAAATCAAAGTTATAAAAAAAAAAACAGATTACTTGGGTTCAACAAAGACCTTCAACTTTGGAAAGGCAGATTTTAATAAACTGAGGTCTAATCTAGTAGTAATACAATGGGATGATGTTTTTGCAGGGAAAATGTGGAAGATAAATGGGCAGTCTTTAAAACATTGTTAGAAAAGCACACTTATCAGTGTATACCCTTGGGTAATAAGTATAAAAGAAATAAGTCAAAACCAATGTGGCTAAATAAACAGGTAGGGGAGGAAATGGACAAGAAGAGGAAGGCATTTAGATTCTTTAAGTCAGAAGGGACAGAGACATCGTATCAGAATGATAAGGAATGTAACAAAAATTGCAAAAGGGCAATCAAATTAGCAAAAATGGATAATGAAAAAAGGATTGCAATAGAAAGTAAGGTCAACCCTAAAAAGTTCTTTAAGTACCTTAATAACAAAAAAATGAGAAAAGAAAATATAGGACCCTTTCAGTGTGAGACGGGTAGGCAGATTATTGGAGATAAGGAAAAAGCTGAGGTATTAAACAAATTCTTTGCCTCTGTGTTTACCAGGTAAGAATCAAGTTCAATAGTAGTGCCGCAAGAGGAAGCCACAACCTCCATATTAATGAACAATTGGTTAACTGAGGAAGAAGTTCATAAGCGGCTTGAAAAAAATAAAGTAAATAAGGCACCTGGCCCCGATGGCATACATCCAAGGGTTCTCAAGGAGTTAAGCTCAGTAATAGCAAAACCATTATATTTCATATTCAAGGAGACCATTTCCACAGGCTCAGTACCACAAGATTGGCGTAAAGCAGATGTGGTGCCTATATTTAAAAAAGGAGCTAGATCACACCCGGGGAATTACAGACCTGTAAGCCTGACTTCAATAGTGGGGAAGCTACTTGAAGGTTTAATACGGGATAATATTCAGGAAAACCTAATGGAAAACAAAATTATTAGTAATAGTCAGCATGGATTTATGAAGGATAGATCTTGCCAAACTAACCTTATTTGTTTCTTTGAGGAGGTAAGTAGGAATTTAGACCAGGGTAATGCAGTTGATGTGGTCTACTTAGATTTTGCAAAGGCTTTTGATACGGTTTCACACAAGAGGTTGGTGTACAAAATAAAGAAATTGGACTCAGTAATAATATATGCACCTGGATTGAAAACTGGTTAAAGGACAGACAACAGAGGGTTGTCATAAATGGAACTTTTTCAGGTTGGGCTAAAGTCGTGAGTGGAGGCTAGCTAAATTAGATTTATTTACATTAGAAAAGAGGCGTCTAAGAGGGGATATGATAACTCTATACAAATATATTCAGGGACAATACAAGGAGCTTTCAAAAGACCTATTCATCCCACGGGCAGTACAAAGGACTCGGGGCCATCCCTTAAGGTTGGAGGAAAGGAGATTTCACCAGCAACAAAGGAAAGGGTTCTTTACAGTAAGGGCAGTTAAAATGTGGAATTCATTATCTACCCATGGAGACTGTGATGGCAGATACAATAGATTTGTTCAAAAAAAGGTTGGACATCTTTTTAGAAAGGAAAGGTATACAGGGATCTACCAAATAAGTAAACATGGGAAGGATGCTGATCCAGGGATTAATCCGATTGTCAATTTTTGGAATCAGGAAGGAATTTATTTTTCCCCTTAATGGGGTTTTTTGTTTGCCTTCCTCTGGATCAATAAGTATAGATATAGGATAAAGTATCTGTTGTCTAAATTTAGCATAGGTTGAACTTGATGGACGGAAGTCTTTTTTTCAACCTCATCGACTATGTAACTGTGTAACTGTGTAACTATGTAACTATGTAACTATGTAAATGAAAACTGGAACTCAACCAAAACCCCCATAATAGAAACACTCAAGGAAGCATGCCCCATAAAGAGAAGAAAAATCTGTACTTTCCTGCTATCCGGAGCCATATTCAAAACAACTTATTTAATTAAAAACTTATTTATTATTTCATTATAAACAAAGTAACAGACTAGATGGGAGGAGGACTTAGGGGAGATGTTAGAGGACGAGGACTGGGACACTATAGTTCTGGCAGCGGCAAAGAGCTCTATCTGCACCACATTGAAGGAGAATGCATATAAGGTCCTCATGAGGTGGTATCTTACCCTGAAAAGAATGGCTAAGTTTGTCAAGGACTACCCCCAATTGTGCCCAAAATAATGTCGGGAACAGGCAGACTTGCTACATATGCTGTGGGGTTGCACCAAGGTGGCCCCGATCTGGGAAGACATTAGAAGCTGGCAGCAGACTTTGCTTGGCCGCGAGGTCCCTTTGGACCCCTGGCTGCTCCTGTTGGGATGGCGCACCAGGGGCCTAAACAGATCTGACCATAAATTGATTGCACATTTTGCCACGGCCCCGAGGTGCGAAATCGCAGCATTGTGGAAGCAACCAGAAGTACCCAACATCCCAAAAATTCGGAGCCGAATCTGGTACGTTTGCCGGATGGAACAGCTGACGAGCATGGTAAATGACACCGGCACAAACTTCCTCAAAGTGTGGGTGCCCTGGCTTGCCCAAACAGATATCCCAGGGATAGATGCCACTACTATACTGCTTTGATAATAAGAAATGCATTCTCCTTGGATGGATCAGAACTGACAATAGGCAGCACAAGACCGGTAGGGCCGACTACAAACGGGCCGCAGCATGGGCTAAGGAAGCAAATACACACCCGCGCAGATCCCCCATAAGTAGGACCAGCGATATCGACTCCTCGAAAGAGAACCTCCAGACTGCAGCCCCCCCTCCCCCTCCCCTCCTCGTGTTGTAAGTCGGTATGTCTGTCCGTCTCCCCAGTCTGTACAGTTATTGTAGATGTTACCTAAATCGAGTGCTGTGGATACTGATTTCCCAGACAATGGGCTGAAAGATTGTTATATGCATGTATCAAGTGCTTAATAAAAACTTTTGTTGAAAAAAAAAATAAAAAACAAAGTAACAACTTATTTATTATTGAAAACAAAGCATTTTTGGAGGCGAAAAACCTTTAATTGCTTTCAACAGTGACTCAAAGACGCCCGCGCCTCCCGCGTGCGGCCTCCAAATGAATTCGGCCAAATATGACTCTAAATGGTGACGTGCTGTTCCTCTGTGTTGTTTGGTGTATTAGGAGGTGGGATGGGGCACTTACTGGGTTAGGGGGCAGTTACTGGGTTAGGGGGCAGTCCTCACTGTGTATTAGGAGATGACAGGGGGGGGGGGGGCAGTTACTGGTGTTAGGGTGACAGTTATCTCTGTGAATGAGGAGGTGGGGAGGGGCAGTGCTCTCTGTATTAGGAGGGTTTGAGGAGGTGGAGACGGGCATTTTACTGGTTGGAGGGCATTAGGGGGAGTTAAGTGGAGGGGGTGGTAGATTTAATATGAGTATGGCTCCGGATAACAGGAACGCGGCTCCGGATAACAGGAACGCGGCTCCGGATAACAGGAACGCGGCTCCGGATAACAGGAACGCGGCTCCGGATAACAGGAACGCGGCTCCGGATAACAAGAACGCGGCTCCGGATAACAAGAACGCGGCTCCGGATAACAAGAACGTGGCTCCGGATAACAAGAACGCGGCTCCGGATAACAAGAACATGGCTCCGGATAACAGGAACATGACTCCGGATAACAGGAATATGGCTCCGGATAACAGGAATATGGCTCCGGATAACAGGAATATGGCTCCGGATAACAGGAATGTACCGAAAAATCAAACCATGGATTTCAGACAGCACTTTAAACTAAGATAAAGAACACCAATCACAAACATTATCTCTACCTCAACCGACAAATAAACGCCAGCTTAAAGTGGACAAAGAAATATGGCGGAACTCGAAGGCCCAAGAAATGGAATCGGCCAGCAGGAAGCATGACGTGCTCAGCGGAAATTCAAGGGCAAGAACATCAAGCCTTAGGCTGCACGTATAGTGCCCGCGACGGGCGACGTCACCCAAAAACAAATGCATTGCCATCGCGTGCGCTTATAGTAAGCGCGACGCGACGGATTTGTCGCGATCGCTGGAAGACATCTCTATTTGATTTTTCAGCGAGCGTCGCCAGCACAATAAGCGTAGCCATAATGATCAAAATCGGGCCCACATAAAATTGCTTGAAGACTAAATAGAAAGGTGGACGGAACATTTTAACCTGCTGGTCAACCACCCGCACCCTGCAAATCAAGACCAAAAGCTGATAGAAAATGTCGACTTAATTTCCAAGCGATATAACCGACCACCCACTAATGAGGAAGAAATTCGAACAGCAATCAAACGCCTAAAGAATAGAAAAGCACCCGGCATTGATGCCACCGCAGAAGCTGTAAAAGCTGGTGGAGACGTCGCCGTGAATCAATTAAAAGGCCTATACAACATCTTTTGGAGAAAAACTTGTGAAGATTGAGATAATGTGTGTGGCTCAGGCTATATGAAAACAGACTATCATCACCTCCATTCTGGCGCAGTAGCCATTTTGAGTGTTTGAATGCATGTATATTTGTGGATGATTGAGATCCTGCAGTGTATCGCTCCTAGCTGTAACTTGCCCTTGTATAATTCCTACGAGTCATGAAAGAAATTGAAATTACATTCGTAAGAGGTTTTTCCTGCCTTAGATATTTCTGCTGACCTTAGGCTCTATTATCTGACAGATACAGTGTATTGTGAATAAAGTGATATAAGGCGCAAACAACTATAAATTATAAAAAGAGTGAATATGTAATATAAAGTGAAGTGTGATGAAAATAAGTTGATAATCCAACCACCCAGCTCAAACCTCACTGGTGGGACCTGTTTCACGGGTTCCAAAGATTTAAGCAATTTTCTCAAACATCCAGGGGGAGCATATGGGGAAAAAAACAACAAAGTACACAAATATAAGTGCAGACGTTTCTGAAATGTGGAATAATAGATTGTGTCTTGGCTCGTATAGATGTGCTACTCACAAGATATTAAAGTAAATCAGGCAGCTCATGTAGATAGCTTTGATCTGGACCCCCCTTGTTGGAAAACTCCGTCAGCAAAGATGGTGTATGCAAAGAGAGAGAAAGCTACATAGTGCGATCAAAAAGTAAACTTTATATTTTAAAAAGTGGACCAATTTTGGGCTCAGAGGCGACCCGTAGCTGACCAACTCTGCAGCCGTGACGTTACATTCCTGGACGGGCGCTTTGAGGGAGGCTCTGAACCGGCACACAGACCAGTGGAAGAAAGCCAAACACCCGAGGGAGGCGGTGAGCAGTTCGGGGAGCTTCTAATTTCACCATTTGTGTGATATATGCTTGATTTTAACTGGCACATTGTAAGTGCGCATTTTTTAGACCCGTTTTTTTAAATATAAAGTTTACTTTTTGATCGCACTATGTAGCTTTCTCTCTCTTTGCATACACCATCTTTGCTGATGGAGTTTTCCAACAAGGGGGGTCCAGATCAATGCTATCTACATGGGTGGCAACCCTATTTGCCAGCTGCCTGATTTACTTTAATATCTTGTGAGTAGCACATCTATACGAGCCAAGACACAATCTATTATTCCACATTTCAGAAACGTCTGCACTTATATTTGTGTACTTTGTTGTTTTTTTCCCAATCTCACAGATACAGTACACACAGAGAGCTAAACAGGGTTACTCCTAAAGTCAGAAGGTTAAGGGGCCCACATTGCTGTAATATATAGGATAAGAATATAACAATGTGAAGCATATTTATGTATTAATAAGGATTTTTGTATAAGTCATCATATTGTTTTTTATCTCTAAGCCAGCCCCCTTAAAGGGCGTATTACTCATTTTGAAATGTATAAAAATGTGATACCAAGCAATATGTTTTCAGAGGCATGAGTTCAGTTCTTGAATTCTTTTCTCTCACTTGTACCTTGGTGCAGATAAACTCACGTTGATACTTTGAACCCTTGACTCATTGATTTTATTTCTATGCTTTCACAGATGGCGTCCGAATAGGGACCCCAATACCTCGGGACCAGGAGACCCCAGACGGAGCAGCTGCCTACATTACTCAAACGTGCACACTTGGAATAAGGTATGGCTTTATCCTTTTTAACAGAAAAAGCCGTTAGATTAATTGTTTGAGTAATCTGTAGACAGTTTGTTCTTTATGGGCAACCTACCTGAGTGACGGGACACCCTCTATCACGTGAGTTTATCAATATTATACTGATCAGGTATTATTGTTGTTGTTGTTTTATATTATTGCCATAAACTCAGGTCAGATTACACGTTATGCTAAATGGCAGGCCAATTCAGGGCTCAGAAGGTATAATAGTTAATAAGGTGGAAAGTCTCCTAAACTTGGGAAGAGAATTATTGTTAAGGAACAACAGGTGACATATTTTTAATATCACATGTCCTTAACTCAATATTCTACTTATATTATACCAAGTGGTGGGGCACCTTATTGGTACCCGATCAACTGGCGTTGATCAGGGATAGGTCAGATTATACCGGCGGCCAATTCAGGGCTCAGAAGGTATAAAAGTAATAAGGTGGAAAGTCTCCTAAACTTGGGGAGAGGAAACTATTGTTAAGGAACAGGTGACTATTTTTTAATACCACTGGTCCTTAACTCTATATTCTATTTATACCAAGTGGTGGGGCACCTTATTGGTACCCGATCGACTGGCGCTGATCGGGGATATACAGGAGAATTATGGGGAACCTACATTCTCAAGTTGCCGGCGAAGGGTACGTCCCTTGAAATTATGTGTGGACTTTATGGCAATAAAATGTTTTAAAAATGGATATTTAGTGGCGCAGAGTATATTAAATAAGAAGGAAAGGGAAACATATCGGGCTCTGTTTTGAAAATAGCTGCAGCATTAGTGGACCCCCCTTTTTTCCTCATCCCCCTTTTCCTCATCCCCCTTCCCTCATCCCCCTTCCCTCATCCCCCTTCCACTGAAAGGTCACAGGAGTTGCATGTCTGTGAGGAACAGGAGTTGCATGTCTGTGAGACATGGAAGTTAATTATTAACCTAGGAAGAAATGGCTTGAATTTAAGAATGTTAAAGTAGTTTCTAAGGAATAAATGTATTAATACTGCACGGAAAAAGAACAAGGGGACATCCTCTTTAAATGTTTTTTTGTTTGTGTTTGTCTTAGAAAGCTCATAGTAACTAGTTTGAGGGCATAATGATATACATGTCATGGAGTGAAGTGTTTGTGTGTCACTCTGATAGTTATTGTATGTATGTATGTATGTATGTCTTTATTCATATAGCACCATTAGTGTACATAGCGCTTCACATTGTCACGTGTAGTACTAATCATAAAAAATAACAAATACAAATAACAGATCATAATGATTTTGAATGAAATAATAATAAGGGTTAAAATAAAAACCTATACCAAAAAAAAAAAAAACTAAAATGCAAAAAGCTACTTCCAATATGACAAAAATACACAGTGCAATACTTATATATCTCTTGTGAAAAGGGTCATTTAAGTTTAACCCTTTTGTCAAAGTGTATTAAGCCTGCTGCCATTTACAAGGCATGACAGTAGCATTTAAAATAAACCTAGGAAGCATTGTATGTTAAAGTTTGTTAGTGTAATGTTTCAAAAGAAAATGTAAAAATTGGCAGTTGTAAAAGATTTCTTTACACCCTGATTCAAGTATGAATTTGTATTTTTTACTGTAGCACATTTTTGTTGTTCCTGGGCGTGGGAGAAACTGTGTTACAATATTTAAATGATCTATTGATACAAATAAAATATGAAGTAGGATATAAGGAAGTTTTAACTAAAGTTTTTTATGTGCTGATTTAGAGGAGTCAGGACTGAAGCGAGGTATATCTAGAATGCAAAGTTTTAAAAAGTAAAGGTTTATTTTTTATTGTTGTAATAATAATAATATTAAACAAAAGAAAGTCTGAACTTATGGAGTAAGGAAGCTTTATTGAGTTTTACACTGGCCCACAGGAGTAAATAGAGTTTTGTTAATTGCCCGTAGAAAGTAGAATGAATGTTGATGGAAGATAAACTCAGAGAACGCGCGCGTGTGCGTGTGCGTGTGCGTGTGCGTGTGCGCGTGTAAGAAAGATAAGGAATTAGTAGTAAATAAAACAATAAGATTTATGTTTTTATAAGAAGGGTTGCAGAGATGATTTTTGTTTATGTTTTTTAGTTATCAAGGTTTCTCTGTTCAAACTTATATTAGGAAACTAACGGTTTGTTTTCTTAAATACACTTAAATACACTGCTCGTCTGATTTTTGAACAGCAGTTATTTAAAAGAGGGAAGGTTAAAAGCAGCCAAGCGGGCTGGCCCCCCTCCTCCAGCTTAAGGAATGTACAAAGACCACGTTCCAGGCATGAAAAGTTAACTAGAAGCTGAGAGAGAAAAAAAAAATATATGTTTAAAAACAGCTTAGTTATAATAAGGGGAAAGAGAATGATTCTGTAATTTATTTATTTTTGGACTGAGTTTGCAGGATCAAACAGGTCTGTTTTGGGTTTTTATCTTATTTTTTGTAAAGTTCATTTTGCTCTGTATCAGAGAAGTGTGAAATTATGCTTATTTATTGTGCTTTCTGTTTTTTGTATCCATTTTAGGATAAATACCTCAGTTTATGGGCATCTCCCAGCAACAGTACTGGTCTGCTGCACCAGTACGGGTTAAATTATTTCCCAACGCTGCCCTCCCCAGAATTGGCCAATACCCACTCAGCAGAAATGCTTTAGATGGCATAGCCCCTATTATGTAGGAATTATTACAAGAAGGGGTTATAATCCCCACAGGCAGAATCCAAATTACCTCTACGCAGAAACCAGCAAACACATTTCAATTCTGTTTGTTCTATGTTTTTAATTCTATTTGTTATAATTGTTTTATTAACAATACAATAATATTTAATATGTATTTCCGTATTTGAATAGTGTCAAAAGTATACTCAGTACTTCACAAAACGTACAATATAAACGAGTAAGCATAAAATCAGAAATGAGACCTCCCCCCCACAGAATGAGACCTCCCCCCCCACAGAATGAGACCCCCCCCCCCCCCACAGAATGAGACCGACCGTCCCCCCACAGAATGAGACCCTCCCCCCACAGAATGAGACCTCCCCCCCACAGAATGAGACCTCCCCCCCACAGAATGAGACCTCCCCCCCCACAGAATGAGACCCCCCCCCCCACAGAATGAGACCTCCCCCCACAGAATGAGACCTCCCCCCCCCACAGAATGAGACCTCCCCCCACAGAATGAGACCTCCCCCCCACAGAATGAGACCTCCCCCACCCCCCACAGAATGAGACCTCCCCCCCACAGAATGAGACCCCCCCCCACAGAATGAGACCCCCCCCCCCACAGAATGAGACCTCACCTTCTCCACGTTGCCCCAGAATTGGCGCACTTCCTTTGCGATGGAGGACGCGATCCGCCGGAGCTTGGCTTGCTCCTCCCTCCGCGCTCTCTCCTCCTTCTGTTTCAGCTCATCGTGGTGACGCACAACCATCCGCACCACCTGTAACCGGGGGCAGCGCCGCGTCCGGGAATAAGCGGGGGTCCAGTACAGGGGGGGGGGGAGGGGGACTCGTACAGGTAGTGGGGGGGGGGGGAGGTTTGTCCTGCACAGGTAGACGGGGGGGGTCCCACACAGGTAGATGGGGGGGTCCCGCACAGGTAGATGGGGGGGTCCCGCACAGGTAGATGGGGGGGGGTGTCCCGCACTGGTAGATGGGGGGGTGTCCCGCACAGGTAGATGGGGGGGGGGGTGTCCCGCACAGGTAGATGGGGGGGGGGGGGGTGTCCCGCACAGGTAAGATGGGGGGTGTCCCGCACGGGTAGATGGGGGGGAGGGGTGTCCCGCCTAGGTAGATGGGGGGGAGGGGTGTCCCGCACAGGTAGATGGGGGGGGAGGGGTCGCGCACAGGTAGATGGGGGGGTCCCGCACAGGTAGATGGGGGCCCACACAGGTAGATGGGGGGGGGGGGCCCGCACAGGTAGGAGGGGGGGTGTCTCTCTCTGTGTAACACAGCAGCACAGGATTACTGTGTGTTTTACTGAAGAGAATATTCTGTCAGCACCAGCTACCAAATCCCAACCTACAGAACAAGGCAGGGACCTGTTATAATGGTGCCACGCCACCCTCTCTAGAAGCTGCGCCCCCGCATCCCGAGGCAGGAGCACGGCCGTATGATGCTCACCTTTCTGGCCACCCCTCTCTTCCATCGTCGTTCCTGCCCAAAGTCTGCGGAGAGCCACTGCATCTCCTCACACAGGTAGTCCCATTGCACCTTGGGACGGCTCGGCTCCGGCACCTTGCAGAGACGGCGCGGGGTCCAGAACCCCTCCTTCCGCAGCTCCGCCACGCGGTTCTCTATCTCTGCCTCCTGAGGGAGACACCGCGGGGGATAGATCAGACCTCGCGCCGCCAGAGCGTGTCGCCAGACCCCCCCCCACACACACCGCCAGAACGTGTCGCCAGCCCCCCCCCCACACACACCGCCAGAGCGTGTCGCCAGCCCCCTCAAAAACCGCCAGAGCGTGCAGCCGCACACACACACAGCCAGAGCGTGCCGCTACCCCCCACACACACCGCGAGAGCGTGCTGCCGTCCCACACACCGCGAGAGCGTGCTGCCGCCCCACACACCGCGAGAGCGTGCCGCCCCACACACCGCGAGAGCGTGCCGCCCCACACACCGCGAGAGCGTGCCGCCCCACACACCGCGAGAGCGTGCCGCCCCACACACCGCGAGAGCGTGCCGCCCCACACACCGCGAGAGCGTGCCGCCCCACACACCGCGAGAGCGTGCCGCCCCACACACCGCGAGAGCGTGCTGCCATCCCACACACCGCGAGAGCGTGCTTCCATCCCACACACGCGAGAGCGTGCCGCCCCACACACCGCGAGAGCGTGCCGCCGTCCCACACACCGCGAGAGCGTGCCGCCGTCCCACACACCGCGAGAGCGTGCCGCCGTCCCACACACCGCGAGAGCGTGCCGCCGTCCCACACACCGCGAGAGCGTGCCGCCGTCCCACACACCGCGAGAGCGTGCCGCCCCACACACCGCGAGAGCGTGCCGCCCCACACACCGCGAGAGCGTGCCGCCCCACACACCGCGAGAGCGTGCCGCCCCACACACCGCGAGAGCGTGCCGCAATCCCACACACCGCGAGAGCGTGCCGCAATCCCACACACCGCGAGAGCGTGCCGCAATCCCACACACCGCGAGAGCGTGCCGCAATCCCACACACCGCGAGAGCGTGCCGCAATCCCACACACCGCGAGAGCGTGCCGCAATCCCACACACCGCGAGAGCGTGCCGCAATCCCACACACCGCGAGAGCGTGCCGCCCCACACACCGCGAGAGCGTGCCGTCCCACACACCGCGAGAGCGTGCCGTCCCACACACCGCGAGAGCGTGCTGCCGTCCCACACACCGCGAGAGCGTGCTGCCGCCCCACACACCGCGAGAGCGTGCTGCCGCCCCACACACCGCGAGAGCGTGCTGCCGCCCCACACACCGCGAGAGCGTGCTGCCGCCCCACACACCGCGAGAGCGTGCTGCCGCCCCACACACCGCGAGAGCGTGCTGCCGCCCCACACACCGCGAGAGCGTGCTGCCGCCCCACACACCGCGAGAGCGTGCTGCCGCCCCACACACCGCGAGAGCGTGCCGTCCCACACACCGCGAGAGCGTGCCGTCCCACACACCGCGAGAGCGTGCCGTCCCACACACCGCGAGAGCGTGCCGTCCCACACACCGCGAGAGCGTGCCGTCCCACACACCGCGAGAGCGTGCCGTCCCACACACCGCGAGAGCGTGCCGTCCCACACACCGCGAGAGCGTGCCGTCCCACACACCGCGAGAGCGTGCCGTCCCACACACCGCGAGAGCGTGCTGCAATCCCACACACCGCGAGAGCGTGCTGCAATCCCACACACCGCGAGAGCGTGCTGCAATCCCACACACCGCGAGAGCGTGCCGCCACCCCACACACCGCGAGAGCGTGCCGCCGCCCCACACACCGCGAGAGCGTGCCGCCGCCCCACACACCGCGAGAGCGTGCTGCCGCCCCACACACCGCGAGAGCGTGCTGCCGCCCCACACACCGCGAGAGCGTGCTGCCGCCCCACACACCGCGAGAGCGTGCTGCCGCCCCACACACCGCGAGAGCGTGCTGCCGCCCCACACACCGCGAGAGCGTGCTGCCGCCCCACACACCGCGAGAGCGTGCTGCCGCCCCACACACCGCGAGAGCGTGCTGCCGCCCCACACACCGCGAGAGCGTGCTGCCGCCCCACACACCGCGAGAGCGTGCTGCCGCCCCACACACCGCGAGAGCGTGCTGCCGCCCCACACACCGCGAGAGCGTGCTGCCGCCCCACACACCGCGAGAGCGTGCTGCCGCCCCACACACCGCGAGAGCGTGCTGCCGCCCCACACACCGCGAGAGCGTGCTGCCGCCCCACACACCGCGAGAGCGTGCTGCCGCCCCACACACTGCGAGAGCGTGCCGCCCCACACACCGCGAGAGCGTGCTGCAATCCCACACACCGCGAGAGCGTGCTGCAATCCCACACACCGCGAGAGCGTGCTGCAATCCCACACACCGCGAGAGCGTGCCGCCCCACACACCGCGAGAGCGTGCCGCCCCACACACCGCGAGAGCGTGCCGCCCCACACACCGCGAGAGCGTGCCGCCCCACACCGCGAGAGCGTGCCGCCACCCCCCACGGCGCATGCCGTCACCCCATCACTCACATGTTTGGCTTGCTCAGCTATCTCAGAGTGGCTGTCCCATTTCTGCCCACCGGGGGCATCCTGCTGCTCTGAGCCGTCCATCAGATCGTACATGGGGGAGCCAGGAGCCGTGTCCCCCATCTCTCCAGAGAGGTCAAAGGGGGACAGCTCCCCGCTGGAGCCAGGGGACACAGGGTTACTGCCGGTCATTCTGTCAGAGCCCTTTGGGTGTACGGAGGGAGAGAGAGAAGGGGGGGGGGGAGGAAGAGAGGGGAGGGAGAGAGTGGGGAGGGAGTGGAGGAAGGGGGGAGGGAGAGAGTGGAGGAAGGGGGAGGGAGAGAGTGGAGTAAGGGGGGGTGGGAGAGAGTGGAGGAAGGGGGGAGGGAGAGAGTGGAGGAAGGGGGGGGAGGAGAGAGTGGGGAGGGAGTGGAGGAAGGGGGGAGGGAGAGATTGGAGGAAGGGGGGGGTGGGAGAGAGTGGAGGAAGGGGGGAGGGAGAGAGTGGAGGAAGAGATTGGAGGAAGGGGGGGTGGGAGAGAGTGGAGGAAGGGGGGGTGGGAGAGAGTGGAGGAAGGGGGAGGGAGAGAGTGGAGGAAGGGGGGAGGGAGAGATTGGAGGAAGGGGGGGTGGGAGAGAGTGGAGGAAGGGGTGGGGAGAGGGAGAGAGATGGGGGGGGGGAGAAGGAGGGAGGGGGGAGAGAGTGGAGGAAGGGGGAGAGAGTGGAGGAAGGGGAAGGAGGGAGAGAGTGGAGGAAGGGGAAGGAGGGAGAGAGTGGAGGAAGGGGGAGAGGGAGAGAGGAGGGAGAGATGGGGGGGAGGGAGTCCATGAGTTGCAGTAGTAAGCCACCTGTACTTTGCTGTAACAGTCAGTGGATGGGACGTGCGCACACGGGTCGGTAGGAGGCGGCGAGCGATGGGTCTATCCGAGATATTCACACACTGCAGCCACGTGAGCGCACACTCACTTTATACTATCCGAGATATACATACACTGCAGCCACGTGAGCGCACACTCACTTTATACTATCCGAGATATGCACACTGCAGCCTTGTGAGCGCACTCACTTTATACTATCCGAGATATACACACACTGCAGCCACGTGAGCGCACACTCACTTTATACTATCCGAGATATGCACACTGCAGCCTTGTGAGCGCACTCACTTTATACTATCCGAGATATTCACACACTGCAGCCACGTGAGCGCACACTCACTTTATACTATCCGAGATATACATACACTGCAGCCACGTGAGCGCACACTCACTTTATACTATCCGAGATATGCACACTGCAGCCTTGTGAGCGCACTCACTTTATACTATCCGAGATATACACACACTGCAGCCACGTGAGCGCACACTCACTTTATACTATCCGAGATATGCACACTGCAGCCACGTGAGCGCACTCACTTTATACTAACCGAGATATACACACACTGCAGCCACGTGAGCGCACACTCACTTTATACTATCCGTGATATACACACACTGCAGCCACGTGAGCGCACACTCACTTTATACTAGCCGAGATATGCACACTGCAGCCACGTGAGCGCACACTCACTTTATACTATCCGAGATATGCACACACTGCAGCCACGTGAGCGCACACTCACTTTATACTATCCGAGATATACACACACTGCAGCCACGTGAGCGCACACTCACTTTATACTATCCGAGATATACACACTCTGCAGCCACGTGAGCGCACACTCACTTTATACTATCCGAGATATGCCCACTGCAGCCACGTGAGCGCACACTCACTTTATACTATCCGAGATATTTCCAACACACACTGCAGCCAAGTGAGCGCACACTCACTTTATACTATCCGAGATATGCATACACACTGCAGCCACGTGAGCGCACACTCACTTTATACTATCCGAGATATGCACACACACACACACACACTGCAGCCACGTGAGCGCACACTCATTTTACACTGATAGGAGCAGGATTTCATGGCTTTTTGAAGACAATATCTGCACTTCGAGTGGAAGGACAGACACCACAAGGTATGTACCCCTGACCCCCTCTCCCACCTCTGGTGTACCTGCAGCTGTTGCCGGGCAGGACTGGGCTGCATAGCGACACGTCCAGCTGATTCCTCTCTCTCTCTGTGCTCCTGTGAGGCCATGGGGCTGCCGTCCTGCTGCAGTGCATGCTGGGATACTGCCTCATTCTGATCCAGGTCGTCCAAACCACTGTCCAGAGCACTGGACACCTCGCAGTCTGTCGGCCTTTGCTGTGGACAGAGGGACACATGAGTGACAGGCAGAGTGTGTGGCCATTGTTCGCTGGTGCAACCCCAGAACATCCGACAGGAACAGCCGCTCCGTCATCAATTAACCAGACTTGACCCCTTAAACAAGTCCCTGGAATGATTTCACGGAGGCTCAGAGGGACTGCATGTTCAAATAAACATGTAATAGCATAACTGGCTTCTTCAGTGTTACCGCGCTAAACACACAAACGCAGCAGCAGCAGCAGGCCGGGGAAACACAGCAGCAGCAGCAGCAGGCCGGGGAAACACAGCAGCAGCAGCAGCAGCAGGCCGGGGAAACACAGCAGCAGCAGCAGGCTGGGATGAAACGCAGCAGCAGCAGCAACAGCAGCAGCAGGCCGGGGATGAGACGCAGCAGCAGCAGCAGCAGCAGCAGGCCGGGGAAACGCAGCAGCAGCAGCAGCAGCAGGCCGGGGAAACGCAGCAGCAGCAGCAGCAGCAGCAGCAGGCCGGGGAAACACAGCAGCAGCAGCAGGCCGGGGAAACGCAGCAGCAGCAGCAGCAGCAGCAGCAGCAGCAGCAGCAGGCCGGGGAAACGCAGCAGCAGCAGCAGCAGCAGCAGCAGGCCGGGGAAAGCAGCAGCAGCAGCAGCAGCAGCAGCAGCAGCAGGCCGGGGAAACACAGCAGCAGCAGCAGCAGGCCGGGGAAACGCAGCAGCAGCAGCAGGCCGGGGAAACGCAGCAGCAGCAGCAGCAGGCCGGGGAAACACAGCAGCAGCAGCAGGCCGGGGAAACGCAGCAGCAGCAGCAGCAGCAGCAGCAGCAGCAGCAGCAGGCCAGGGAAACACAGCAGCAGCAGCAGCAGCAGGCCGGGGAAACACAGCAACAGCAGCAGCAGGCCGGGGAAACACAGCAGCAGCAGCAGGCCGGGGAAACACAGCAGCAGCAGCAGGCCGGGGATGAAACGCAGCAGCAGCAGGCCGGGGATGAAACGCAGGAGCCCGGGGAAAGACGCAGCAGCAGGCCGGGGATGAAACGCAGCAGCAGCAGGCCGGGGATGAAACGCAGGAGCCCGGGGAAAGACGCAGCAGCAGGCCGGGGATGAAACGCAGCAGCAGCAGCAGGCCGGGGATGAAACGCAGGAGCCCGGGGAAAGACGCAGCAGCAGGCCGGGGATGAAACGCAGGAGCCCGGGGAAAGACGCAGCAGCAGGCCGGGGATGAAACGCAGCAGCAGCAGCAGGCCGGGGATGAAACGCAGGAGCCCGGGGAAAGCAACAGCCACTCACAAGTCTCCGCTCATCATTACAAACCAACGAAAGAGTTATAGGAGTTCGATTGGGTCAAAAAGCATCAACCAGATGCGACCCCTTAACCCTGTCACTGCCATTAGTACACTTGGGCTCTTACACAAGATAAGGACATCCTGCCCAGACATGAGAAGAACTACAAAACTACATCAAGGTGAATTTTCCCATACCATGAATGCCGGCTTTCATATCCTTATACCACGGTCTCTAAAATGTATTTTACTGAATTGGACAGATAACCCCATTCTCATATCTGGTGGGACACGGCCCTGACCTGTTCTCTTATCTATACATATCTGGTGGGACACGGTCCTGACCTGTTCTCTTATCTATATATATCTGGTGGGACACGGTCCTGACCCGTTCTCTTATCTATACATATCTGGTGGGACACGGCCCTGACCCGTTCTCTTATCTATACATATCTGGTGGGACACGGTCCTGACCCGTTCTCTTATCTATACATATCTGGTGGGACACGGTCCTGACCTGTTCTCTTATCTATACATATCTGGTGGGACACGGTCCTGACCTGTTCCCTTATCTATACATATCTGGTGGGACACGGTCCTGACCTGTTCTCTTATCTATACATATCTGGTGGGACACGGTCCTGACCTGTTCCCTTATCTATACATATCTGGTGGGACACGGTCCTGACCTGTTCCCTTATCTATACATATCTGGTGGGACACGGCCCTGACCCGTTCTCTTATCTATACATATCTGGTGGGACACGGTCCTGACCTGTTCCCTTATCTATACATATCTGGTGGGACACGGTCCTGACCTGTTCCCTTATCTATACATATCTGGTGGGACACGGCCCTGACCCGTTCTCTTATCTATACATATCTGGTGGGACACGGCCCTGACCCGTTCTCTTATCTATACATATCTGGTGGGACACGGCCCTGACCCGTTCTCTTATCTATACATATCTGGTGGGACACGGCCCTGACCCGTTCTCTTATCTATACATATCTGGTGGGACACGGTCCTGACCCGTTCTCTTATCTATACATATCTGGTGGGACACGGTCCTGACCTGTTCCCTTATCTATACATATCTGGTGGGACACGGTCCTGACCTGTTCTCTTATCTATACATATCTGGTGGGACACGGTCCTGACCTGTTCCCTTATCTATACATATCTGGTGGGACACGGTCCTGACCTGTTCTCTTATCTATACATATCTAGTGGGACACGGTCCTGACCTGTTCTCTTATCTATACATATCTGGTGGGACACGGTCCTGACCTGTTCCCTTATCTATACATATCTGGTGGGACACGGTCCTGACCTGTTCTCTTATTTATACATATCTGGTGGGACACGGTCCTGACCTGTTCTCTTATCTATACATATCTGGTGGGACACGGTCCTGACCTGTTCTCTTATCTATACATATCTGGTGGGACACGGTCCTGACCTGTTCTCTTATCTATACATATCTGGTGGGACACGGTCCTGACCCTATTCTCTTATCTATACATATCTGGTGGGACACGGTCCTGACCCTATTCTCTTATCTATACATATCTGGTGGGACACGGTCCTGACCTGTTCTCTTATCTATACATATCTGGTGGGACACGGTCCTGACCTGTTCTCTTATCTATACATATCTGGTGGGACACGGTCCTGACCTGTTCTCTTATCTATACATATCTGGTGGGACACGGTCCTGACCCTATTCTCTTATCTATACATATCTGGTGGGACACGGTCCTGACCCTATTCTCTTATCTATACATATCTGGTGGGACACGGTCCTGACCTGTTCCCTTATCTATACATATCTGGTGGGACACGGTCCTGACCTGTTCTCTTATCTATACATATCTGGTGGGACACGGCCCTGACCTGTTCTCTTATCTATACATATCTGGTGGGACACGGTCCTGACCTGTTCTCTTATCTATACATATCTGGTGGGACACGGTCCTGACCCTATTCTCTTATCTATACATATCTGGTGGGACACGGTCCTGACCTGTTCTCTTATCTATACATATCTGGTGGGACACGGCCCTGACCTGTTCTCTTATCTATACATATCTGGTGGGACACGGTCCTGACCTGTTCTCTTATCTATACATATCTGGTGGGACACGGTCCTGACCCTATTCTCTTATCTATACATATCTGGTGGGACACGGTCCTGACCTGTTCTCTTATCTATACATATCTGGTGGGACACGGTCCTGACCTGTTCTCTTATCTATACATATCTGGTGGGACACGGTCCTGACCTGTTCTCTTATCTATACATATCTGGTGGGACACGGTCCTGACCTGTTCTCTTATCTATACATATCTGGTGGGACACGGTCCTGACCTAATTCTCTTATCTATACATATCTGGTGGGACACGGCCCTGACCCGTTCTCTTATCTATACATATCTGGTGGGACACGGTCCTGACCCGTTCTCTTATCTATACATATCTGGTGGGACACGGTCCTGACCCGTTCTCTTATCTATACATATCTGGTGGGACACGGTCCTGACCTGTTCCCTTATCTATACATATCTGGTGGGACACGGTCCTGACCTGTTCTCTTATCTATACATATCTGGTGGGACACGGTCCTGACCTGTTCTCTTATCTATACATATCTGGTGGGACACGGTCCTGACCTGTTCCCTTATCTATGCATATCTGGTGGGACACGGTCCTGACCTGTTCTCTTATCTATACATATCTGGTGGGACACGGTCCTGACCTGTTCTCTTATCTATACATATCTGGTGGGACACGGTCCTGACCTGTTCCCTTATCTATACATATCTGGTGGGACACGGACCTGACCTGTTCCCTTATCTATACATATCTGGTGGGACACGGACCTGACCTGTTCTCTTATCTATACATATCTAAACCGGTCACCCGTAGACTGAGCAAAATTGTAAAAAAAAAACCATTCGACACGTTTGACGTTGGCAAAAGGTTTGGGATTTAGGACAGAAAACGCTGAATGTGTAATATAGGGGCATGAGGTTTCTTCATACGAGTGCCATTCCATGTCCGCATATATATATATGACCAGTCACTGGTGTGCATGTACAGGGGCGAGGGAAAAAGTTTGTGAGTCCCAAAGATAACGGAAATTCCATCGTTTTTCCATAAGCTTCTTGAATCAAAACCAATCTTTTCTTATTAAATATCCAATAGGGTTAATTTTAACCAATTCCATGTCCTCGAAACAAAATTATATATGAATTAGACAGAATGAATAATTAAGAGATGGGGTATGATGAAAAGTAAGTGAAACCCTGGTTATATCAACGAAATAAAAAGGAGATAATTATTCTTGGGTGTTGAAATAATTAGGTAGACGCTCAGGGGTGGGTTTGGGAGGCCCCACCCTATAAAGATCATAAACGGTCTTCACCATGCACGTGTGTGGAAACACGTCATGCCACGAACAAAGAAACTCTCGGAGGACCTCAGGGAAGCAGTAATTGATGCTCAGTCTAGAACGGGTTACAAAGCCATTTCTAAGGCTGCGCTTATAGTGGCAGCGACGTCGCAGCAAAACAAATGCATTGCCGCAGTCGCGTGCACCTATAGTAAGCGCGACGGATTGGTCGCGATCGCTGGAAGTCACCTCTATTTGATTTTCCAGCGACTGTTGCGTCGCCGGCACTATAAGCACAGCCTAAGGATTTGGGGCTCCATCAATCCACTGTCAGACAAATGGAGAAAGTTCAAGAGCAGTCACTCTAACCAGGAGCAGGCGTCCTACCAAAATCTCACTCTAACCAGGAGCAGCCGTCCTACCAAAATCTCACTCTAACCAGGAGCAGCCGTCCTACCAAAATCTCACTCTAACCAGGAGCAGCCGTCCTACCAAAATCTCACTCTAACCAGGAGCAGCCGTCCTACCAAAATCTCACTCTAACCAGGAGCAGCCGTCCTACCAAAATCTCACTCTAACCAGGAGCAGCCGTCCTACCAAAATCTCACCCTAACCAGGAGCAGCCGTCCTACCAAAATCTCACCCTAACCAGGAGCAGCCGTCCTACCAAAATCTCACTCTAACCAGGAGCAGCCGTCCTACCAAAATCTCACCCTAACCAGGAGCAGCCGTCCTACCAAAATCTCACTCTAACCAGGAGCAGCCGTCCTACCAAAATCTCACCCTAACCAGGAGCAGCCGTCCTACCAAAATCTCACCCTAACCAGGAGCAGCCGTCGTACCAAAATCTCACTCTAACCAGGAGCAGCCGTCCTACCAAAATCTCACTCTAACCAGGAGCAGCCGTCCTACCAAAATCTCACCCTAACCAGGAGCAGCCGTCCTACCAAAATCTCACTCTAACCAGGAGCAGCCGTCCTACCAAAATCTCACTCTAACCAGGAGCAGCCGTCCTACCAAAATCTCACCCTAACCAGGAGCAGCCGTCCTACCAAAATCTCACCCTAACCAGGAGCAGCCGTCCTACCAAAATCTCACCCTAACCAGGAGCAGCCGTCCTACCAAAATCTCACCCTAACCAGGAGCAGCCGTCCTACCAAAATCTCACCCTAACCAGGAGCAGCCGTCCTACCAAAATCTCACTCTAACCAGGAGCAGCCGTCCTACCAAAATCTCACTCTAACCAGGAGCAGCGTCCTACCAAAATCTCACCCTAACCAGGAGCAGCCGTCCTACCAAAATCTCACCCTAACCAGGAGCAGCCGTCCTACCAAAATCTCACCCTAACCAGGAGCAGCCGTCCTACCAAAATCTCACCCTAACCAGGAGCAGCCGTCCTACCAAAATCTCACTCTAACCAGGAGCAGCCGTCCTACCAAAATCTCACTCTAACCAGGAGCAGCCGTCCTACCAAAATCTCACTCTAACCAGGAGCAGCCGTCCTACCAAATCTCTCACAAATGGCAAATAATCCAGGAAGCCACAAAGAACCCCAGAGTAACACCCCAGGACCTGCAGGCCACTCTCGCCTTGGCTACTGTGGGTGTTCATGACAACTTATAGTTAGTAGTAGTTAGTAGATAGTAGATGAGGTTGAAAAAAGACATACGTCTATCAAGCTCAACCTATGCTAAATGTAGACAACAGATACTTTATCCTATATCTATACGTACTTATTGATCCAGAAAAAGGCAAACACAAAACCCCAGAGTCCTATCATCCAATGATATCTCATAAGGGGAAAAATAAATCCCTTCCTAACTCCAAGAATTGGCAATCGGATTAATCCCTGGATCAACATCCTTCCCATGTATACTTATTTGGTATATCCCTGTATACCTTTCCCATCTAAAAAGATGTCCAACCGTTTTTTGAACATATCTATTGTATCTGCCATCACAGTCTCCATGGGTAATGAATCCCACACTGTAACTGCCCTTACTGTAAAGAACCCTTTCCTTTGTTGCTGGTGAAATCTCCTTTCCTCCAACCTTAAGGGATGCCCCCGAGTCCTTTGTACTGCCCATGGGAGGAATAGTTCTTTTGAAAGCTCCTTGTACTGTCCCTGAATATATTTGTATAGAGTTATATACCCAGGTAAGATGCCTCTATATCAGAAAAAGACTGAACAAAAACGGTGTTCATGGAAGGATAGCCAGGAGGAAAGCTCTGCTCTCTAAAAAGAACATTGCTGCCGTCTGAAGATCGCCAAAGAGCACACTGAGGATCCACAACACTTCTGGAACAATGTTCTCTGGACAGACATGTCAAAGGTAGAACTTTTTAGCATCAAAGAGAAACGTTATGCTTGGAGAAAACCAAAAACTGCGTTCGAACAGAAGAACCTCATCCAACCTTCAAGCGGTGGTGGGAGCGTGATGGTTTGGGGCTGCTTTGCTGCCTCAGTACCTGGACGGCTTGCCATCATTGACACAACCATGAATTCTGCAATGTATCAGAGGATTCTAGAGGAGACTGTCAGGCCCTCCGTCCGTGAGCTGAAGCGGATCATGCAGCAGGACAGTGATCATAAACATACAAGCAGATCTACAAAAGAACGGCTGCAGAAGAAATTCCCTGTGTTAGAATAGTCACAGTCCGGACCTAAACCCCATGGAAATGTTTTGGCAGGACCTGAAGCGAGCTGTCCCTCAAAGGGACAAGGGATTTGAGGGCAAAGAAGCCCTCAACACATGTTACATGTTACATAGTTACAGACTCACACATGTTACATAGTTACAGACTCACACATGTTACATAGTTACAGACTCACACATGTTACATAGTTACAGACTCTCACACATGTTACATAGTTACAGACTCACACATGTTACATAGTTACAGACTCACACATGTTACATAGTTACCGACTCCCACATGTTACATAGTTACAGACTCACACATGTTACATAGTTACAGACTCACACGTTACATAGTTACAGACTCTCACACACGTTACATAGTTACAGACTCACACATGTTACATAGTTACAGACTCACACATGTTACATAGTTACAGACTCACACACATGTTACATAGTTACAGACTCACACATGTTACATAGTTACAGACTCACACATGTTACATAGTTACAGACTCACACATGTTACATAGTTACAGACTCACACATGTTACATAGTTACAGACTCTCACACATGTTACATAGTGTGTGTGTTACATATCTGGTGGGACACGGTCCTGACCTGTTCTCTTATCTATACATATCTGGTGGGACACGGCCCTGACCTGTTCTCTTATCTATACATATCTGGTGGGACACGGTCCTGACCTGTTCTCTTATCTATACATATCTGGTGGGACACGGTCCTGACCTGTTCTCTTATCTATACATATCTGGTGGGACACGGTCCTGACCTGTTCTCTTATCTATACATATCTGGTGGGACACGGTCCTGACCTGTTCTCTTATCTATACATATCTGGTGGGACACGGTCCTGACCTGTTCTCTTATCTATACATATCTGGTGGGACACGGTCCTGACCCTATTCTCTTATCTATACATATCTGGTGGGACACGGTCCTGACCCTATTCTCTTATCTATACATATCTGGTGGGACACGGTCCTGACCTGTTCTCTTATCTATACATATCTGGTGGGACACGGTCCTGACCTGTTCTCTTATCTATACATATCTGGTGGGACACGGTCCTGACCTGTTCTCTTATCTATACATATCTGGTGGGACACGGTCCTGACCCTATTCTCTTATCTATACATATCTGGTGGGACACGGTCCTGACCCTATTCTCTTATCTATACATATCTGGTGGGACACGGTCCTGACCTGTTCCCTTATCTATACATATCTGGTGGGACACGGTCCTGACCTGTTCTCTTATCTATACATATCTGGTGGGACACGGCCCTGACCTGTTCTCTTATCTATACATATCTGGTGGGACACGGTCCTGACCTGTTCTCTTATCTATACATATCTGGTGGGACACGGTCCTGACCCTATTCTCTTATCTATACATATCTGGTGGGACACGGTCCTGACCTGTTCTCTTATCTATACATATCTGGTGGGACACGGTCCTGACCTGTTCTCTTATCTATACATATCTGGTGGGACACGGTCCTGACCTGTTCTCTTATCTATACATATCTGGTGGGACACGGTCCTGACCTGTTCCCTTATCTATACATATCTAGTGGGACACGGTCCTGACCTGTTCCCTTATCTATGCATATCTGGTGGGACACTGTCCTGACCTGTTCTCTTATCTATACATATCTGGTGGGACACGGTCCTGACCTGTTCTCTTATCTATACATATCTGGTGGGACACGGTCCTGACCTGTTCCCTTATCTATACATATCTGGTGGGACACGGACCTGACCTGTTCTTTTATCTATACATATCTAAACCGGTCACCCGTAGACTGAGCAAAATTGTAAAAAAAAAAAACCATTCGACACGTTTGACGTTGGCAAAAGGTTTGGGATTTAGGACAGAAAACGCTGAATGTGTAATATAGGGGCATGAGGTTTCTTCATACGAGTGCCATTCCATGTCCGCATATATATATATATGACCAGTCACTGGTGTGCATGTACAGGGGCGAGGGAAAAAGTTTGTGAGTCCCAAAGATAACGGAAATTCCATCGTTTTTCCATAAGCTTCTTGAATCAAAACCAATCTTTTCTTATTAAATATCCAATAGGGTTAATTTTAACCAATTCCATGTCCTCGAAACAAAATTATATATGAATTAGACAGAATGAATAATTAAGAGATGGGGTATGATGAAAAGTAAGTGAAACCCTGGTTATATCAACGAAATAAAAAGGAGATAATTATTCTTGGGTGTTGAAATAATTAGGTAGACGCTCAGGGGTGGGTTTGGGAGGCCCCACCCTATAAAGATCATAAACGGTCTTCACCATGCACGTGTGTGGAAACACGTCATGCCACGAACAAAGAAACTCTCGGAGGACCTCAGGGAAGCAGTAATTGATGCTCAGTCTAGAACGGGTTACAAAGCCATTTCTAAGGCTGCGCTTATAGTGGCAGCGACGTCGCAGCAAAACAAATGCATTGCCGCAGTCGCGTGCACCTATAGTAAGCGCGACGGATTGGTCGCGATCGCTGGAAGTCACCTCTATTTGATTTTCCAGCGACTGTTGCGTCGCCGGCACTATAAGCACAGCCTAAGGATTTGGGGCTCCATCAATCCACTGTCAGACAAATGGAGAAAGTTCAAGAGCAGTCACTCTAACCAGGAGCAGGCGTCCTACCAAAATCTCACTCTAACCAGGAGCAGGCGTCCTACCAAATCTAACCCCAACCAGGAGCAGCCGTCCTACCAAAATCTCACTCTAACCAGGAGCAGCCGTCCTACCAAAATCTCACTCTAACCAGGAGCAGCCGTCCTACCAAAATCTCACCCTAACCAGGAGCAGCCGTCCTACCAAAATCTCACTCTAACCAGGAGCAGCCGTCCTACCAAAATCTCACCCTAACCAGGAGCAGCCGTCCTACCAAAATCTCACCCTAACCAGGAGCAGCCGTCCTACCAAAATCTCACCCTAACCAGGAGCAGCCGTCCTACCAAAATCTCACTCTAACCAGGAGCAGCCGTCCTACCAAAATCTCACCCTAACCAGGAGCAGCCGTCCTACCAAAATCTCACTCTAACCAGGAGCAGCCGTCCTACCAAAATCTCACTCTAACCAGGAGCAGCCGTCCTACCAAAATCTCACCCTAACCAGGAGCAGCCGTCCTACCAAAATCTCACTCTAACCAGGAGCAGCCGTCCTACCAAAATCTCACTCTAACCAGGAGCAGCCGTCCTACCAAAATCTCACCCTAACCAGGAGCAGCCGTCCTACCAAAATCTCACCCTAACCAGGAGCAGCCGTCCTACCAAAATCTCACCCTAACCAGGAGCAGCCGTCCTACCAAAATCTCACCCTAACCAGGAGCAGCCGTCCTACCAAAATCTCACCCTAACCAGGAGCAGCGTCCTACCAAAATCTCACTCTAACCAGGAGCAGCCGTCCTACCAAAATCTCACCCTAACCAGGAGCAGCCGTCCTACCAAAATCTCACCCTAACCAGGAGCAGCCGTCCTACCAAAATCTCACCCTAACCAGGAGCAGCCGTCCTACCAAAATCTCACTCTAACCAGGAGCAGCCGTCCTACCAAAATCTCACTCTAACCAGCAGCAGCCGTCCTACCAAAATCTCACTCTAACCAGGAGCAGCCGTCCTACCAAAATCTCACCCTAACCAGGAGCAGCCGTCCTACCAAAATCTCACTCTAACCAGGAGCAGCCGTCCTACCAAAATCTCACCCTAACCAGGAGCAGCCGTCCTACCAAAATCTCACTCTAACCAGGAGCAGCCGTCCTACCAAAATCTCACTCTAACCAGGAGCAGCCGTCCTACCAAAATCTCACCCTAACCAGGAGCAGCCGTCCTACCAAAATCTCACCCTAACCAGGAGCAGCCGTCCTACCAAAATCTCACTCTAACCAGGAGCAGCCGTCCTACCAAAATCTCACCCTAACCAGGAGCAGCCGTCCTACCAAAATCTCACTCTAACCAGGAGCAGCCGTCCTACCAAAATCTCACTCTAACCAGGAGCAGCCGTCCTACCAAAATCTCACTCTAACCAGGAGCAGCCGTCCTACCAAAATCTCACTCTAACCAGGAGCAGCCGTCCTACCAAAATCTCACCCTAACCAGGAGCAGCCGTCCTACCAAAATCTCACTCTAACCAGGAGCAGCCGTCCTACCAAAATCTCACTCTAACCAGGAGCAGCCGTCCTACCAAAATCTCACCCTAACCAGGAGCAGCCGTCCTACCAAAATCTCACCCTAACCAGGAGCAGCCGTCCTACCAAAATCTCACCCTAACCAGGAGCAGCCGTCCTACCAAAATCTCACCCTAACCAGGAGCAGCCGTCCTACCAAAATCTCACTCTAACCAGGAGCAGCCGTCCTACCAAAATCTCACTCTAACCAGGAACAGCGTCCTACCAAAATCTCACTCTAACCAGGAGCAGCCGTCCTACCAAAATCTCACTCTAACCAGGAGCAGCCGTCCTACCAAAATCTCACTCTAACCAGGAGCAGCCGTCCTACCAAAATCTCACCCTAACCAGGAGCAGCCGTCCTACCAAAATCTCACCCTAACCAGGAGCAGCCGTCCTACCAAAATCTCACTCTAACCAGGAGCAGCGTCCTACCAAAATCTCACTCTAACCAGGAGCAGCCGTCCTACCAAAATCTCACCCTAACCAGGAGCAGCCGTCCTACCAAAATCTCACTCTAACCAGGAGCAGCCGTCCTACCAAAATCTCACTCTAACCAGGAGCAGCCGTCCTACCAAAATCTCACTCTAACCAGGAGCAGCCGTCCTACCAAATCTCTCACAAATGGCAAATAATCCAGGAAGCCACAAAGAACCCCAGAGTAACACCCCAGGACCTGCAGGCCACTCTCGCCTTGGCTACTGTGGGTGTTCATGACAACTTATAGTTAGTAGTAGTTAGTAGATAGTAGATGAGGTTGAAAAAAGACATACGTCTATCAAGCTCAACCTATGCTAAATGTAGACAACAGATACTTTATCCTATATCTATACGTACTTATTGATCCAGAAAAAGGCAAACACAAAACCCCAGAGTCCTATCATCCAATGATATCTCATAAGGGGAAAAATAAATCCCTTCCTAACTCCAAGAATTGGCAATCGGATTAATCCCTGGATCAACATCCTTCCCATGTATACTTATTTGGTATATCCCTGTATACCTTTCCCATCTAAAAAGATGTCCAACCGTTTTTTGAACATATCTATTGTATCTGCCATCACAGTCTCCATGGGTAATGAATCCCACACTGTAACTGCCCTTACTGTAAAGAACCCTTTCCTTTGTTGCTGGTGAAATCTCCTTTCCTCCAACCTTAAGGGATGCCCCCGAGTCCTTTGTACTGCCCATGGGAGGAATAGTTCTTTTGAAAGCTCCTTGTACTGTCCCTGAATATATTTGTATAGAGTTATATACCCAGGTAAGATGCCTCTATATCAGAAAAAGACTGAACAAAAACGGTGTTCATGGAAGGATAGCCAGGAGGAAAGCTCTGCTCTCTAAAAAGAACATTGCTGCCGTCTGAAGATCGCCAAAGAGCACACTGAGGATCCACAACACTTCTGGAACAATGTTCTCTGGACAGACATGTCAAAGGTAGAACTTTTTAGCATCAAAGAGAAACGTTATGCTTGGAGAAAACCAAAAACTGCGTTCGAACAGAAGAACCTCATCCAACCTTCAAGCGGTGGTGGGAGCGTGATGGTTTGGGGCTGCTTTGCTGCCTCAGTACCTGGACGGCTTGCCATCATTGACACAACCATGAATTCTGCAATGTATCAGAGGATTCTAGAGGAGACTGTCAGGCCCTCCGTCCGTGAGCTGAAGCGGATCATGCAGCAGGACAGTGATCCTAAACATACAAGCAGATCTACAAAAGAACGGCTGCAGAAGAAATTCCCTGTGTTAGAATAGTCACAGACCGGACCTAAACCCCATGGAAATGTTTTGGCAGGACCTGAAGCGAGCTGTCCCTCAAAGGGACAAGGGATTTGAGGGCAAAGAAGCCCTCAACACGTTACATGTTACATAGTTACAGACTCACACATGTTACATAGTTAC